>NC_071268.1:29548493-29778493 GCF_023375685.1 Ictalurus furcatus
CTTGTCCAGAAATGCCTATGTGCCTATGAGTCACTGCACTACCCGAGATTGTAGAGAAGGCGGAGCGTCGTGTTTACAGTCGTACATTCCCTCTATAACCTCTATAACTACTCCCTCTATAACCTCTATAACTACTCCCTCTATAACCTCTATCACTACTCCCTCTATAACTACACCCTCTATAACCTCTATAACTACTCCCTCTATAACCTCTATAACTACTCCCTCTATAACTACACCCTCTATAACCTCTATAACTACACCCTCTATAACCTCTATAACTACTCCCTCTATAACCTCTATAACTACTCCCTCTATAACTACACCCTCTATAACCTCTATAACTACTCCCTCTATAACCTCTATAACTACTCCCTCTATAACTACACCCTCTATAACCTCTATAACTACACCCTCTATAACCTCTATAACTACTCCCTCTATAACCTCTATAACTACTCCCTCTATAACTACACCCTCTATAACCTCTATAACTACTCCCTCTATAACCTCTATAACTACTCCCTCTATAACCTCACCCTCTATAACCTCTATAACTACACCCTCTATAACCTCTATAACTACTCCCTCTATAACCTCTATAACTACTCCCTCTATAACTACACCCTCTATAACCTCTATAACTACACCCTCTATAACCTCTATAACTACTCCCTCTATAACCTCACCCTCTATAACCTCTATAACTACTCCCTCTATAACCTCTATAACTACTCCCTCTATAACCTCTATAACTACTCCCTCTATAACTACTCCCTCTATAAGCTCTATAACTACTCCCTCTATAACCTCTATAACTACACCCTCTATAACCTACTATACTCTTTTATTGCTTTTTGTGGATGAGGTAATTATTCCTCATGATGAGTTAAAATTATATAATTGAATTAAATAAATTCTGTTGTATTACATTATTCATAAACTAGAAGTCTATAAAAGTCAAATCTAACACAAGGAAGTCGATTCTTTTAGTTTTGTTTCATTCATTCTGTTTGGGTGGAGAAGAGAGTCGACTTTTTTTATTTTTTATTTATTTATTTTTTATCCACACCCTCTGTAGTCTATTTAGGTCACTGTAGTATCTCAGCAGGAAATGTCCTGAACTTTACAGGTCAGTAACAATACTTTATTTAATCTGACTGATGCTGTCTTTATGTATATTTATATATTTGTTTAGTGTTGCATCATATAACTTAATTTTTATGAAGGTTTTAGAATAAAAACATACATCTAACAAAAAATAAATATTTAGTCTTTTCACCAGTTCTGATCATCAGGTTCTCCTCTCTCTCTCTCTCTCTCTCTCTCTCTCTCTCTCTCTCTCTCGGCTTATTTGTTTTGGAGATTTCCCCCTGATGGAAAAGTGAAATTAAATTAAAGACTAAGGAGACAGTACATTTCTTGAATTGTTAGTTTGAAAGGTTTATTGAACAGACACTTCTCACTCAAGATGATCAGCTGATCACTTCTTCAGCAGATAAATATTTAAATATCAGAATCAAGTTTATTGTCTTGTGTATATAGAGACAAAGTTTGTGAACCCTTTGGAGTTACCAGGGTTTGTGCACTGATTACTGATATACTGTGATCTGATCTTCATCTGAGTCAGAATTATAGACAAATACAGTTTGACTAAACTAATAACACACATGTAGTAGTAGTTTTCAGGAGTTTATCGAGCATACTGAGTAATAATTCACAGTGCAGGCTGGAAAAAGTAAGTGAACCTCTGCACTAACAACTTCTCCAAAAGCTAACTGGAGGTGGTTAAAGGTGTTGGTTTAGAGAGTGTGTTTGTGCTGCTTGTATGTTATATTCTGACTGCTGTGGTTTTTTTTTTTTTTTTTTTTATAACTTTTGCCTGGTTTTTGACATTGTGTTTGGTTGTCCCTGTACCTGTTTATGTGCATTCTATCCACCATTGTATATATATTTTGCACTTGGTTCACCCGCAGTAGGGGTGTGGCTGCCATTTCTTTTGGGAGAGGGTCCTTTTGTCTCTGTTTTTGGCTTAGGTAGTTAGGGAAGTATCTTTGTATTTTCTTTGCTATTTTCCTTTTAGGTAAGCTAGCTACCTAAAAAAATAATTCCTTTGTTTATTATTTTGGCCTTGGCCCACCCTGAAGTTATGTTTGGTTCTTTGTATAGTTGTATGTATATAATTGTGTGTTACAGTATACCACAACTTTTTTTGAACAACCCTGTTTGTGTTGTTATTCCTGGCTTTCCTTATTTAAAGGTCAAATTCCATTGAATCCCGAGCTGGTTACTCTGTGCGGCCTAACCTAGACTGGGCCGTAACAGTGTGAACCATGCCTTCATCCCATCAACGTTCACAGGACTGTAAAAGACACATTATAGAGATGCACAAAGCTGGAAAAGGCTGAAAAGCATTTCTAAAAATCTGGGTGTTCATCAATCCACAAGAAGACACATTGTCAAGTATAAACGGAGGAAATGTAAAATGTATAAATATATTTTGAAAAAAGTATGTTCTATCCCTCCTGTTGGTGTTCCAGAGACTTGTCATAGATCTTGCAGATCTCTGGATCATTAACATTGTGTAAGTATACTAGTCTTCTCATAAGGTTTTTTTAAACACTGTAAAATCCTTACAATAATGTTACCTCTTACCTTTTACTATAAGTAGCAAGCAATTCACAATCATTAAGTGTAAAGTGAGTGAGATATGTAAAGACGATAATTACCAGATACTACATATATAGGAAGTTAGTAGGCAATAATGTTTTAATGCTTAATGTTATCCTGTCAATCATTTTGATTCACTTAACACACTTGTTTTCACATATTTTGTGTTTTATGCACTAAAGCAAAATAGATAATGTTGTCTTTCTAATAAGATCATTACATTTATATGGACTGTAAAAAGAACAGAGAGCACAATGCAGAACATTCATTTAAATTGACTAACACGATGGGTCTCTTAAATAAAGATTCACAACAATATTTATTGTTTGGATTTTGTAATAATATTTGGTAAACATATAGTTAAAAAGATGAACCTTAAAGTAGTTTAAATCACAAGCATGTGTTTTAATTGGTTTTGGATAGTAGAGAATTGACAAGGCAATATATGATAGAAGAGTGGGGGTGTGATCGGGAAAATACCCTATGATCTGGGAAACGAACCCTTCACTGTAGGAGAGAAGCAGTTGATTTGTCAGCTTTCTCTACATTTAGACTCAACAAAGAACTAACAAATAAATAGCTTATTTACACGAAGAATGTTCTGTTCAAGATGAGAAGAAACTGTCTCAGTAAATGTGACTGGGTGGACACAACATGGAATGGAGGATAAATGAACCATTCCACACAACAGGACTGGTACAGCTGTGGAGTGTTTGTCATGCAGGTTGGATTACCTCATTAAATTGTACGACATAAAGAAAAACAAGTTCGTATAATAAACTCTGACAGTTCTTATAAATTTGTGGAGCAGAATGTTGATTTAGTTCAGTCTTATAAGACCCCTGGAGTGTACCTAGACAACAAACCAGAATGGAGCGGGTAAATTGAGGCTTCACAGAGGAAGGTCAGAGCAAACTGTACTTTATGTGGAGGCTCAGGCTCTTCAATGTTTGTTCAATGTAGATTATGTAAATAGTGTATTGAATATGATTTATGGATTTAGATGTGTGTGTTTTGTTTGTTTGTATGTATGGCTGCTGTGGTGAAACAATCTCCCCTGGACAATAAAAAAACATTAACTTATCCTGTCTGATGTAGATGGCAAAAGATGTTGTTGGTGCTTTTCCAAATATCTCTTGCCATTTGACTCTAAACTCATCCAAGGAGCACATGGAACATCTGTGATTGACAATGGCAGAGGAACTTCTGAAAGCCTCAGATAATTTATTTCTTGTACAAAAACACCTGTTATTTAGATTATGGTATAAAATATAGATATTTATCACAGAAAAACCACACATGTTGTAACTTGTGTAATGGGTGGTGGTGCAAAAACATTTTGGGTGGGTAATATAGCAATGATTATACATTATAACATTTTTATGGGCATTTTATATTGTTTACAAGTGTGTTGTGTGTGTGTAAGAGAGTGAGTGAATGAGAGAGAGAGAGAGAGAAACTAATTGATTACTGAGCAGTTTGATAAGATTATTATGATATTTTTCAGATCGAATGTCACCGCTGCAGGTGGTTTCATGTGGCACGCCTTTCCACGTCGGAGAAGCAGTTCAACACGGCTCAAAAGGTTGACTGGAAATGCTGTAAATAATATTTCATTTCTTTGGCTCCCATCCACAATCTAAATATCTACATAAATAAAATAAAAGAAAACAAATAAACATGTTTGAAATATTAAAACTTTCACATATCATCAGTTCTTTTAATTATTTCATTAATAGGACATTGATTTTTTGAAGAAAACCATTCAATCCAGTACGGATCATTTTGACCACCTTTATGCATTCGTGTAGGTTTTTTTGGTTCATGCATTGTAGGGTTAAATGTCAAAACTCTAAAAAAAAAAAAAAAAAAAAAAAAAAAAAAGAAAAGAAAAAAAAAAAAAAAAAAAAAGGTGTGCATCAGACCTGACACGTTCATGAATACTATACAGTTGGTTTTGTGACTGTAAGACATTCCATTCAAATGCTATTGACGTTAGAAACGTGTATACCCATGTCGTATGTAACTTTAGAGACGGTCCCTTAATCTGCGAATATCGACCATCCAACGTCAAGCCGACTTTATTCCAGTAATAAACAGTGTTAGGCAGATTAAGGCTTTTGAGCAGTACACACCAGCTAAGGGGAAGGAGGAAGTGCTGTGCACGAAGGCAGAAGAGGGGTAAGCGGGCTGGCCTCGTAGCCAGGCTAAAGGCTAATAACAGATCCATTTTTCCAACACTTTTTCTGGAAATGTCTGCTCGCTTGACAACAAGATGGACTTAATGTTACTCAGAGTAAGGAGAAACAACATACTGGACTGTGTGTATACCAACAAACGGCAAGCATACAGAGCGGTGCCCCGCCCCCTCCTGGGCTTCTCTGACCACATTTCCATCCTACTGGTTCCTGCTCACCGTCCTGTGCTGAAAGACTTTTGGATTGAAACCTTCACTTTGAAACTGGGTCCTGGACTTTTGAACGAACAGGCCACAGACTGTTAAAGTCCACGGCATCTCATGTTCACCTATCATCCTTAAAACCGGCTCCCCTCAGGGATGCGTCCTGAGCCCCCTGCTGTACATGCTATTAACATGTTTGCTGATGTTTGCTGATGACACGGCTTCTGGCAGCGTTCCTGAGGAATCTTAACCCATTCCTCATGAGCAGAGGTCTTTTGCAGTCACTGGAGGGTTTTTCACAACCTGCCTTCTCAGAAATCTGCTTGCAAACATTGATGGCTTCGTTTTTCTGTCCCGTCCAGGTATTCCATACATTTTCTACCCCTGGCCAGTTCAAGTATTTCATGTGTTCCAGCTCAGGCACACCTGGTGCAGCTGATGAAGCCCTTGATTAGTATCAGGTGTGCTTGAGACAACACCTGCTCTGTATATTTGTGAGGGATTCTATTCAGGGGGTGAATAATTTTGAAACTGGAGAAATCATTATAAGTTTTTATTTTCAGTTGAATTTGTGGAAAACACTTGAAGCATTCGTTGTGTTGAACTATTTCAACTGCTTTTGTTTGATTTGTTCATCGCAAACATCTGAAAGTCTAAATTTTGACAATAAACCTGATTTGCAATGGGGGGGTGAATAATTTTGATTGCAACTGCATATAAACATACAGTTTTCTATTATTGTTTATATTTCATTTTATAATTGTTGATTTTATATTCCTTTTCATTCATTTAAGTTTTACTACAATAACTAGTATTACATGATTTTATATTGTGAATTGTATCTCTGCAGTGTCCTCAGGTACCCTAAAATACACTTATAATAATGTTACTGTAAGCATCAGTTTAAGGCTCCATGTGTGAGTCCAGTTCCACAATAACACACAACCCAGAAAGCTAGGCTACAAAGGGTCAAAAGGGTCACAGTGAGGTCAAAGGGCAAATCCAGGATAAGAAGTCATAAAGCAAGGCAAGGGTCAGGGTCAGGGTACACTAACAGGCAAACACATTTGATTAAATCTTACACTCAAGAACTAAATATCCTTACATAAACACACAATGTGAAGTTTACATATGTACTGTATATACTGTGCAAACAGGAAGTGGACTTGTGAATAACGTTTAATACTTAGGATAGAGGAGGAGACAAGACCTGAGCTGATGTTCCAGCTGTTCCTCTTCCTCTTCTTCTTCTTCTTCCTCTTCTTCTTCCACTTCTTCTTCTTATTATTATTATGAAAACTTTATTACAGAAGCAGAACAACTGAGGTGCTACTACAGCTCCAATCTGTGTTGGAGTTTAATTTGATTGTGTCTTGTGTGTAAGCTGCTTTAATTATCTGCAAAGTAAATAAAGGGAAATATGAGTCATATCTGTGCAGTGAAGGATTTATTTGTACATGAGCATGTGGATATGCAGGTGTTTATGGAAATCACAAAAACCCTGTAGAACCTGTAGAACTTGACACCCTGTTTATCCTGCTTGTTCAAAACTCAAATCAACTTCCCTATCAACTGTTCATGAAACATTCACTTGAGGATGATTAGCATAAGAATGAACTCTAGGCAGGGACGGACTTAGCACTAGGCAAAGGTAGGCAATCGCCTGGAAGCCAAGGGCACCTAAACATGCAAAATATTTTTAATTATTAATGCTAAATAAAGTATGCTGAAAATTTAAATATCTATGTTAAAACACTGAATAGGGCCCCATTCCTATATTTTGCCTCGGGCCCTGTCACAAAGTGAAGGTGTACAAAGTGTTGTAATGTAAAAAAAAAAAAAAAAGACAAACAATTCCAAATCTTAAGACAGAGTCACGGTTAAAAAGGGTAAAAATGTCAGGTGATCAACAAACTGGGTAAACTAGACAGGACAAAGTCAAGATAAAAACATTAAACAGATCAGGTCAGCAATAAAGAGGAAAAACAGGAACAGATTCACAATGCAAATTCTTTCCTAAACCCAACAATGCAATTAGCATTTTTCCTTCCCTCACCCTCATGAGAAAGAGAAAGTAAAAGTTACCTGTAGGCTATAAACGCTGCAGTCGTTGGTGTTCAGACACGACATAATGGTGGTTGGCAGCAGAGCCTCCTAAACTCAGACTTTTATTTAAATCATACTGAATTAGTAGTAATATACTCCCACTCCAAGTTAAGGCTCAGTTTTAAATTCTTAGCTATATTTATTTAAATCTGTGGACTGTGATTTCATTAGTTATTTGTTCTACTAGACACCGCTCTGTCGGGAAAACTCACCGAGGGAAAATTGCTCTTAGCTTGGATGACGAGCATTTCCCACTGCTACACAGGTTTAGTAAACTCTGGCCGCCAGGGATGATGATGAATCCCAGTGCTAAAGCTCTGCAGATGAGTAAAGGTAAAACATTGAGAGGACGGGAGCTATATGGGGGACATTTTTAGTTTACAATGTCCATTCCTTGCTGCAGATTCCCAGAAAATTTCCAGCCTTGACAACTGTAGTGCATTCAAGTTTGAGAACTATCTTCATCAGATGAAGAAATTGGTCCGTTCTGGGAAAAATGTTTTAGCACAAAATGCAAATCGTCTGTGAGAAACATCAAAGTTGAAGGTAGAAAACAAGGAAAAGTTGATGTCATTCAAGTGCCCAAACAATGTGTTTGTGTTCAGCCCTGAACAATGCTGCGAGGTGGTGTCAGAAGAAGTGGACAACACAGTGTTATACAAGGTGTACACAAATTTACAGCCATATCTGATGACACCGTGTGATTCACGTCTGTATGGAACATGTCTAACATTAGACATTCTCAGATGCTTTGCCTAGACAGAAAGTCACTTCAGAGGAGGGTATTCACTGTGGAGGAAAACTATGGGATCAGAATCGTGCTGTCCATACTTCATTCTTTCTAGGGTGTGGCAAAATGTCTAGTGACTTGCTCTCCAGTGCCATTCACTTTTGAAAACTAGACCATGCAGGTAGAAAACAAGACCAAAAACAACCTAGATGTTTAGAGTACAACAAGAAAAACATCAGAAGACTTCATTTAAGCATGAGGAAAGTAGCCAATGGTCATCTTTTAATAGATAATTGTGTTCATTTCATTTGTGTATTGCAAGCTGAAATGACAGATTTATATGAACTTTACTTACATTTACATTTATTCACTTAGCGGACGCTTTTATCCAAAGCGACTTACAAATGAGAAAAATACAAGCAAAGCGATATATCAAGCAGAGAACAATACAAATAGTGCAACTGTACAAGATCTTTAATTGGGTTCCAGGTGAAGCAAAGTGCACAGAGTAGAGTGTTATTTATTTATTATTTTTTTTTTATTATGAGTTGGTTAGGTGTTCATGGAAGAGGTGGGCCTTTAGCTGTTTTTTGAAGATGGTGAGAGATTCTGCAGTCCGGATTGAGGTTGGAAGTTCATTCCACCACTGAGGAACAGTTAGTGTGCAGGTTCTTGAAAGGTGCCTTGCACCACGCTGAGTTGGAACTGCTAAGCGTTGGTTGCTAATCGATCGCAGATTGCGAGAGGGAACGTAGGCCTTCAGGAGAGAGTTGAGGTAGAAGGGTGCTGTTTCAGACAAGGTCTTGTAGGTGAGCATCAAAGCCTTGAATTTGATGCGGGCGGCTACAGGAAGCCAGTGGAGGGAGATGAAGAGGGGTGTGACATGGGTTCTCTTGGGCTGGTTGAAGATGAGGCGTGCTGCAGCATTCTGAATCATCTGCAGGGGTTTGATGGAGCTGGCTGGGGGGCCCGAGGGTAGTGAGATGCAGTAGTCCAGTTTAGAGATAACAAGGGCCTGGACTAGTCTCTTTGTAGCCTGTTCGGTTCTTACAGGTTCATCTGCATCATGTTGTGCTCCATTTCATTGTGCAAAATGAGGTTGAAGTGGCACCATCCTTGTGGTTAGAGTGGATCGATGGGGTAGGATTTAGGCCATATGTGTTTTTTTTATAAAATATAAATGATAAACAAGGTCTACTACATACATATATAAATTAAGCAAGCATTCTTGTTTCTGTCTGACAGGTATTGTTGTGCTACTGGCCTAATTCAAATATCAGAAACATGGTAAAAAAAAATGTGCCTTCCCAGACAAACAGCTACGGGCAAAATATGAAATCGAAGAAACGAATAAATCAAATAAACTGTCAGGATCAACAGCAATGGCACCTGAGTGTAAGTAGAGTGTAAAAAAAAAAAAAAAACGATTAAACTGTTGAATATTTGATTATTTGAAAATGTTAGATGATAATCTAAAGAGTACAGAGAAGCCCCTTTCTGTGTTGTGCAAAAGTGGCCTAATTTAGGAAGGCCTACACATTTAGAAATATCAACAAAAAACAACAACAAAAACAACCTTTCAAAGTCCCTGTGTAATTTTTCCCAAACAGACTCATGTTGACTTATGGCAGTGTTCATTTTTTCACTGCTGTAGTCAGTAATGTCATCGATGTTTCAAAACAAATTCTGGACAGAAATCTACAAGTTATTTGAGAGTTTGGAGAATCACGCTGAAACTAGACCAAATCCAGGACAACATCACAGCAGCGGCCGGAACAATGCAGCGGTCAATGAGCCAGCCAAGCACCACGGTCTCTGATCTTACAGAGGTGCTAGAGGTGCCTTGTAAGACTGTGGAGGAATTAAAAGAGCTGTGTGAGAAGCTGAAAGATGCTGACTTTTGAAAGAAGGTGGTATGTGCCACAACACAAGCAACATTACTAGTCGTTGTTAACCTGAAATAATTTAAAATAATTTTAAAACAACTTACTCTTGTAATTTCGGATTGTTGTTGTTTGTAGATTTGTTATCTATGTCTTCAGAGTGGAGGCAGCTTGGGAGATGGAATTAGGAGGATGCTGAAAAAAATTGGAAATATCTCCTTATAGAAACATTACAGTTAGAAAGGGAGAAAAGGAAAACATAAATTTCAGCTGCTCCTAATCAATGATGTCATCATACGCAAGTTTCAAAACTTGCCACTAATGACTAATAATGTGTGTGTTCCAATCCCCAAGATCTCAAATTATGTGGAATGCAAATAGGTTGTAAATAAGAATGTAAAAGTAAATGTTGTTAGCTCTCAGTACATAAATATTCGTACCATGGTCTATTAAGAAAACAAGAGTAATGTTGATGCTTTTTGAATAGAACTTTAGTTTGAGTTCTAGTTTTAATAACTGTGATGTCTGTATTGGATCAAGGTGACTGCAGTAAGGCATACACACACCAAAAATCCCAGAGTGTGGAGGAAATGATTGCTGTGACCCTAAAACATGTCCCAGATCGTGCAAAACCAACCAATCAGGCGAGTGCATTATAACATTTCATTCTAGCAGCTATAAACAATCAGCCAAAAAACATTATTATTCTCACACTGACGGACGGACGACCAGAGACAGACAGACAGACAGACAGACAGAACATTATAATTTGTACCTGTTTGTCAGCATTATAGCTTTGGGTCACACACTTTGATCCAGATGATCAAACAGATAATGGCGGTCCAAATATCGCTCGTAATTAACAAAAAGTTTCTTTAGCTTTACGCTTTATGTAACAACTCTCCAAATTTATACTGCAGACAATAATATCAGAACAATATCACAGATCATAAAATATCAACATAATTCAGTTTACATTACTTGATGTCACAGTAAAACATGAACAGAGGGCATTTTCACACACTGAGGTCATGATCTCTGATCTGTGACTGAGATGCCATGTGACAAGGTTGCCCTGGAAACGACACTGGATTATGAGCTCATACTCAAGTCATTTTTATTTTTTAAGCTTACATGGCTTTGTCTCTAAAGAGATGGAGCAATAGCTATATTTTAGTGTTTGCTTTTACACTACACACACTGCATAAGTGGGTGACACCATTGTTTTAATCTAAAACAAGTAGCTAGCAGAACAGTTTACATATATAGTCTATAAATTTGAAAGGGTCACGTGAACTGCTTTGGAAAAATTAAGTCACCCACCTAACCAGTTGATCCAGATGAAAAGCGTAATCGAGTACCAAGAGTCACGAATAATAAACAGAGTTCCGCTTTAAGATGCAGACAATATCACAATAATATCAAAGATCCTAATAAAACCATCAATATGTCATGAGATAACTTCCATTACTCGATGTCACAGTAAAAGAAGAATAGAGGGGATTTTTCCTACAGTGAGTACATGATCTCTAAGCTGTGTCTGAGGGGTGTGTGTGTGTGTGTGTGTGTGTGTGTAAAGTCACCATGCAAACGAAGTTATTTTATGAGTTACATTATGAGCTCATGTAGAGATCGAGCAGTATGATGTGTGCATTCACACACACGCACAACAGGTAACAACTATCCGAATTCACCCACTTTAACGTCTGAGTAAATGTTCACACCGATAATGATAAACAGGTACACATTAAAATATTAGCTTCAAAAGAGACGTGTGTGAATGCTTTTCAGATCAAAACACTACTGAATGTGTTCATTTCGTTGTTTTAGGTTAGAAGCCAACGAGAAGAACTGCCATCGGAATAACCCCGCCCACAGCTGACAACCAGACACACACACACACACTCACAGAAAGAGAGAAAGAGCACAGCATCTTTACAATTGTTCAATTAAAATAAATGTACTTTGTTCCTTACAGTTTCTCACGTGTCTGTTTTCTCTGGTTAGCCGAAAAGTTCAATAAAACGACGTTCAGAGGACTTTAAGCGAAAGTCTCCTAAGCGTCCCGAAAGGCCGCTGGACGTCCAGTGAACGTCTGCAGGACGTCAAGGAGACCCTACACATGGATACTCGGGGGACGTTCGCAGAGGCCGTTTAGGGGACGTTCTGGGGACATTTTTTGTCAGCTGCAGCTTTTTGTGTATGATGTAATTATTCCTCATGATGAGTTAAAGAGTATTTAATTAAATTAAATACATTCCGTTGTATTACATTATTCATAAACTAGAAGTCTATAAAAGTCCAATCTAACACAAGGAAGTCGATTCTTTTAGTTTCGTTTCATTCCAGATTATTTGTATCTGTTTGGGTGGAGAAGACACTCAACATTTTTTCTTCAGGCAGCACACGCAGTGGCAAATAGAGATATAAAATGAGTGTGAAGTTTGTCAAATGTGCTGAAACTGCGCATTAATCATATTTAACGACATGAGATTTCATTATGATGAAGTGAATTTATGACCACACACAGGTACATCACACCCTGAATTAAATCCACAGCCAACATAACGGAAGGTCTTTAAAAGATTATATAATAATAATAATAATAATAATAATAATAATAAATATGACCTGAAAATAATCTTAAAAACGAAAAGTTGCATGACTCAAGAATATAATAATGTGGGAGGAGTAAAGACAAGCAGCAATTTAGGTTTTTCAGCAACACGCGCAGTGGCAAATATTTCAGTTTGGGGAAAAACACGAAAAGAAATATGTTAATCTAATAAATATGATATCAGCTACACTAATAAAAGGGAAATTAATAAAAAGGACCAAAATAAATAAACATTCTGCGTACGTTTTCTCAGAATGGCCGGTTACTATAGAAACTTTCGGAAAAACTTTCAGATGTAGTGAAGCCTCTCACAGATAACCTTCGAAAAGATGTTTCTTTTGTTTGGAATTCTAATTGCCTAATTGCCTTTGATTCTCTCAAAAATCTGTTGTGTAATTCTCCTGTCCTTGCTGCCCCAGATTTCACTAAACCATTTAAACTCGAAGTGATGCCAGTGGAAGCGGGGAGGGTGCTGTAAATTAGAGAGGGAAGGAGATGGGACACCACTGGTCTTGTTTTTCAGCTTTAAAAAGGAGAAACAGCGGCCATTTAACACTCATTCCACCTGATCATTCTCAGGACTGAATATGAATGTGGAATACAAATATTATCTTTATGATTTGCATTAACACTGCATCTGTTTTGTATGTTGGAAAATTATATAAAAGCAGAAATGTTGTTAAATAATGTCATCTCACTGGCTGTGTATAATTTATTTTCATTTGAAGATATTTGGAGACACTATTATTAAAAAGCCAATCAGACAGAGAGACAGAATGTACCATGTGATTTACCAGAACAATGTTCCTGTAAGTCACGTGGTTCAGTACCTGTTTACACTGTGGCTTGTTTAGAGTTACCCAGTGCAGTCATGCAGTATTATATTACTGACTGATACGTACTGCAATAAAAACGGTCACAAAGGACACATTATGCCTCTATTTTTGTCTTTTTAAGATAGAAATAGTCAAAACTACATTCTTTTTGTATCCGAGTGCAAAAGAAGAAGAGGTACAACTAAAGGTTTTCTCTCAACTCCCTTATTAAACATTAAGCCTTGGTTTAATAAACACTGTGGTGAGCTGATGAAGTAAATATAGAGGCTTTTGTTGTTGCCATAATTCTTTTTGGTAAAGATGAGCGTGTTGGTTCTTCAGCTGCTTTGATAGCTTTCTGATTTTAAAAGCCCCTGGTGGTGTATTCTGCATACATTTGGCATGTTTTGCATACACACCCATTTACACAGAAACTTGTCCCTCATCAACCTCGAACCTGTTCTACGACTCGTGTAGAGAACTTTCAGTTGTGAGTTCACTGATAAATGAAACAGATTTTACCAGCTCTTATTAAGGACCCGAGGCCTTATATGACCTTAAGCTCTGGATCAGATTTGACTTTAGCCGATGTGATCCTTGCAGTTTATGCTGTTAACATGTGTTATGAGAACACAACTGCTTTTGTCATCATAGTCCCTGTGACATTTTAGGGTTAGAACAGAGGAAGAACAGAGTTTTGAGATCAGTAATGAACTGAATATAGAAACAATGGGGTTTATAATTCCTTCATTTTTCCTCAGTAAAGGAATAGACCTTTAACTGACTCCTGTTTATTCCAATTCTCCTCCTTTTCCTTCTGTTTTCCAGAAAATGGTTAATACCTATAAAATACAGGTAAATACTTACCTAAATACGCTGAATGATAAAGTCAACTTTCACTGTGAATAAATGTGAAAGGATTTTGATAGAGAATTCTCTTATTACACAGAGCCATTTATAAATATTTATTATAAACACAGGTATGTGATTGCTTTAAAACTATTGTTTGATAATGTGGTTCTGGCTTTTATAGTTTACATTCCTGTTTCATGCAGGACATTTGAACTCATTAATGTGCTTAGCATTGATGATCAACAGCAGCATAATATCACAATAAAGCCACGCCCTGTGACCTACAGGGTGTAGGGTGATTACAGTACAGGTATCAAACACCAAGTTATAAGTTAGTGACATTTACAGTGCTGTGAAAAGTATGTGTACATACATATTTATTAATTTATAAATATATTAATTATAATTGGAGGTAACCTTAAACTATCTAATATATTTGAGCTTTCACTGTTGAGAAAGTATTTGCTGATCCTGATTTCTTCTTCTGTTGTTTATATCTCATACTAAATTGTTTTAAATCTTCAAACAAAATACAACAAAACAACCTGAGTAAAACACACAATCGTTTTTTATTTATTAATTTATTTAAAAATCTGGTTGTTCCACCTTTAGCAGCAATAACTACAACCAAACGCTTCCGGGACAAATACATTTTCACACAGGCCCATTTGGTATTCGAAAACTTTCTTGCTTCAATAAAAAGCATGATCATTTAAAAACTGTATATTGTGTTTACTCAGGTTACTTTTGTTTTATCTTAGATTTTGTTTTAATTTCTGAAACTATTTAGTATGACATACACAAAACAGAAGGTGACAAATAGTTTTTTCTCTCATGGATTCTATGAAAAACATCTACAGCTTAAAAAAAAAACAAAAATAAAATTTTTAAAAAGGTGGCATTTTCTCCTCCAGCTCAATCCAATGACACTTCAAGTCTGTTCTATTCTATTGAAAACACGGCTTTTGATCAGTCAAGGCTTTTCTATGCCAAGTCTGGTATTTGTATGAAATCAGCACCACTGTACATGTTAGATAATGTCCTCTGCTGGTTAACTGTGTGTAACTACATCCCAAACAAAAGTGAACTCAAAACGTAACTGCATTGTTAAAATTTTTATACAAGTAATTTGGTAATATTTGTGTATAATATATATTCTAATAATATATATATATATATATTATATATATATATATATATATATATATATATATATATATATATATATATATATATATATATATATATATATATATATAAAAGACTAGAATCAGGTTCATTTGTGTGTGACGGTATTTATTCAGAGTGAAATGCTGTCACCAAAAACGTCTGCCTTGCTCTCTCTTACCTGAAAAACCCTCAAACTGTTTTTATTTACTGCTCAATAATTGATTTGTTCATTTTTAACAAAAAAAGCTTCAGTACTGCAGCTTTAACAATATTTAACTGTTTTTGTGAGGATGACTGAACCTTAAACACAAACAACTAGAGGGATCAGTCATTATCCAGAACTTATAAAAGTGTAATAAAGTTGTCTATTGATAACTGGGTTAAAAGGTATGAAGTATTGAATATAGAATGCACAGGTTCCCATTGTAGTTCTTTATTTCAGAATTCATCTCAACATATAGATCAAGGTGTGGTTACTTTAGAAAGAAAAACAACAATATTGAAATCACAGCACTAATTCTATAAAGAACATTAAGCACTAATATGACTTTCCTGAAATCATAACAGGTAGAATTTTACTCCTTAACAGATAAAGTGCAAATAATTAGAGAAGTTCCAATAATAAGTCTGACCTCCGAAACACTGACAAACAACTGTCAAGTTACACAAACTAACATTATTATCCATTCCATATGCAACAATAATATTACATAATTTTATATATATATATATATATATATATATATATATATATATATATATATATATATATATATATATATATAAGATTCAATTGACAACAAAGTGGTCTGAATACAGAATCAGTTTACTTAATAACTGTGACAAATGTCAACAGTGTAATCGTCATATATAAATTAAATGAGGATATCAATTTACACTTTGATGCACGCACATAATCAAAGAATATAACTGAAAATCTCTTCACTCTGTGCAGTCAATGCATTCACTCTGATTATACAAGGTGCATACCATACTACTATACCACACTATACCATTCTATACAATACCATACTACCTTATACAGGTGTATACAAATTGCCCACAGAACAGCGAGACAGTGATCGGTTAACTCAATACTTTTAACATCACCGTGTTAAAACCATTAAATGGAGGTGAGAATCTCTTCTAAAATGGCTGCCATCATGTCTTCACATGCTCAACGAGTTCTTTGTGTAACAGATATTTAAGAAGCCAGTAACGCCCTCTGCTGGTCATTCTCTTCATAACAAAAAGAGACAGCAAAGTAAACATGTCAGAGCTCCTCTCCAGCTGTGAATATCTGCCTGCCAAATTTCTGTATCCACTTCCTGTATTTCCATTTATACTACCAAGTGATGGATCCATCATTTATTTATTTATTTATTTATTTATTTATTTATTATTGTCATTATTATTAATTGCATTTGGCAGATGCCCTTATCCAGAGCAACTTACATTTCTCTAATTTAGACAACTGGGCATTTAAGGGTTAAGGCCCAGCAGTGGCAGCTTGACAGGGCTGGGATTTGAACTCACGACCTTCCGAGTTCAAATTTTCACAAATCTTTCAACTGCGTTTTCTTCAGAAGCAGGAAGTAGATTGTTTGAAAGGAAATGTCCATATATAGCAAATATAAAGATTAAGAACATTCATTAGCTTGAGACAACACAACACGTGTGAGGTCAAACCCCAGCAGAACCACGCGGTTACTGTTCCACAGGAGACATCTCAATCCTAAACAAACTGTAAACAAAAACAAACTAATATTTCACTGTACTGTATGAGTATGTGACAATAAACACAAACCACTTCTACAAGCTAAAGCTGTAGACCAGAGCACTTCATCCACTGCCAGGTGGACAAAATGATCAAATTAACCCCGTTTGTGGTTAAATTTACTAAACTAATCCTGTTTAAACTTACTGAGCAGCAGCATGTGACACAGAACTGTAATCATTATCCAACATGGAGGTAAAATATGGATCTGAATTCAGGTTTTGAGCTCGACAGCAAAGGGGTTAAATAACAGTTTAAGAATGCACATGATGTCCATCTTCTCTTTCAGGAGTGAAACACCTGGTCAACATGTTTAACATGAACTCTGTTTCTCATTAAATCTATTTCTCCTTGTGTGTTCATTAATGTAGAAGTGATCCAGGTTTATCTCCCTATACTCGGGTCCTGTGTACATTAAAACACAGCTGCTCATCTGCTTGAATAAACGACGCTAAACTCCTAAACTCTACAATTCACAATCGGAAATACTCACCAACACGTCCAGTAAACATCCTTAAATACTTTAAAGACAATATAAAACATATTGTGTGGATAAAATAAGGATATTTTCGTACCTCAGCCCATGACAGAGCGGCAACAGGCTGTAGGATGATTTCACAGTATTTTAGCATTAAAACACACCTACTATGGTTTTGAAATGTGCGTAATTTTGTTTTAAAGGTCTCATACAATAGATTCACATGCATCCAAGGTCAAAATATACTTTAACGTGCTCATAATTTAAATTGCAGCATGACCCCCCCCCCCCCAACACCCCACCCCCATGTCACAAACGACTTGTTAAATCAGGGGTGTACATTATTATCCGGAAAGGACCGGTTTGGCTGCAGGTTTTCATTCCAACCAAGCAGAGACACATCTGAGTCTATTGAAAGCCAAACTGATTAAACAGGTAGAACCAGGTGTGTATGGAAGTGTGTACTGAGTTAGATGAATTCTGTGTCTTACTGTACAATAATTGTTTTTCTGTATCACCCTTCACTTTCCTGCACTGCAATAAATTGGAATTAGATATTCGCTGAAAACTGCTTTTCTAAGTAAATAACCTTGAGGCCGGATACCAATTAACAAGTTAGAAGAGGGCCTCAGGAAAGGAGGTAGATATCAGCTAGGACAGCAGATAGAAATAGACAGAAGCTCATTGAGACATAAGAAGGGAGTGTTGGTCAAGGTCAGGAGAGAAAAAAACAAAACAAAGACTCTGAGTGAAACCTTTTTTAAAAAAAGAAACCTTGTCCTCATAAAACCATTTCAAGAAAAACAACTAACTGTGCATGCTCCACAAATTTAAGATAACATATAGACATGAATAATTAATTGTGGCGAAGAAGATTTGTCTGAAGAAAGGCAAAACCCCGTCTAAGATGGCTACGCAGTGGAGAAAGGTATAAAAAGGGCTGGGTGTTTGCATAATTGAGACTTTCTGCAGACTGTCTCACTTTATTGTTTCAATAAAGTTTATTTACTTTTTGACATCCACAGACCCTCTGTCTCTGAAGTTTTTTGACTTAGGCTGGAAAGATTGTTTGCCATGACATTGTTTTCTTGTGATCTCAAGTTATTTTCTCGTGATCTCGACATGATTTTCCTGTGTACTCGACATCCATCATCCCAAAGTCAATGGGGTTTTGAATGGGTTTTTTGGTTAAATGCCTGAAATAAGTTCTGTGGTTAACACAAGCTCAAGATAAGTTCACGTTTTATACTACGCCATAAAATACATCAGTAATACCCCACTCAGGATTTTACAAAAAGCTTTGACAGGTCTTGAAAAAGACAGTTGCCTAAATGGGACTACAGAGGTTGTCAGGGACATTAAACATCATCACGCTGAACAGGAAATCTCATCTACTACATCATCGTTGTGTTTATACTCACACTCTTACAACTCAAACTTTCCAACTTGTAGATTTATCAATTTATAGAATTTTCCAAATGTATTGTTGTTGTTTTTTTAAAATAAAGATTGAAAAAGTTGTCGGAAGCTTTGCGATGGTGACGTTGAATAGCCTGACGTTCTGGCGAGTGTATAGGCTTCAAAATCTTATGAATCTTATCTTAATGAATGGAACCTGTAAAAATCATAAACTTTTGTTGGTCACAGAACTTATTTTCTGCAATAATGCAAAAGCCAATGGAAAAATCCTATGATGTATGAACACAGATACTATACACGTAAAGACATGTGAAAGGATCCTTTGAGAAATTTAAATAGATTAATTTTATTTATGATCTGGATTTTTATCTCAGATTCACACTGTATTGTAAAATTAACTCTGTATGTCTGTGGAAGCACTAATCTAAACTGGATCTTGTTCATTTGATTTTAGAAAACCACTAAAACAGTTATTTATGGTGGTATGGGAGCATTTTGTGATATCATTATACATTATGTTCATATTGAATCTCAGAAATATAGATTATTAAAAAAAAAAAAAAAAACAGAAATCTAACTTGTTTATCTGAAGTTTAAGAACACCAATAATGTTTGTGCTGACCAATGAAAAAGCAGCACTACAGCCTGCCCGCTCTGATTGGATGACAGCCTCAATGCACTGTGTGAAAAAAACGTAGGAAGAAAAAAATATGAGTTTAATCCGAATTCTATCCTTCAGTGGAGATGTGTCAGAGCCCCTTGTGTGATTCAGGTGATACTTCACAGAAGAATTATTTCTTATTCGGATTCTGGTTGTTTATTTTTACTCTCTCCTAAAACATGGTACACTGTGTCTCCATTCACCACAGAAACATCACTTCACTGAGGGACAGCAGCGCGCGAGGACCGCTCGAGCCGTGAACCTCTGCGTTACTAGGCAACACGCGCGCCGCGAAACTCTGAGAGAGAGCGAGAGAGAGAGAGAGAGAGAGAGAGAGAGAGAGAGATTGTGATTTCTGAGGTAGAATGTCTCTTTTGCAGTAGTTTATTCACAAAACTACAAAACAGTCCTGAGGTTAAAAACAAAACAAACAAACAAAAAAAACACCATTTCATACACATACACACACACACACACACACACAGTACATATAAATATACACATATACATTATATATATATATATCATATACCCAACTCCTTCGTTTTCTAAATTGTGGCTCTTCCAGTAAGTTGATTTGGAGCTAACACCAATTAGGCTAATGTGACAGGGTTAGCTAGTCAGCTAACATCAAGGAAAATAGTCTATTTCTACCCTGTAATTAATCCAGATTAATTTAATAAAATACTGTAGTAAGCTCTGCTTCTTCAACTACATCTTATTGTTGCAGAATGGTGCCGGTAGGTGGCGATATTTACTGATATTTACTGACTGGAAGAAGAAAGTCATACATATAAATCTGGGTCCACAAAACAGGACAGGTCTTGAACTTTATTTTATATCTTTATTTGAAGAGAGACTAAATGTCAGTTATCAGATTCTGATGGAGGGTTAAATCTTTCTTCTAATCCCTGTAAAACTCTTTAGATTTTAATACGGCCTGTTAAACCTGACTGCAAATTAATTTTAAGAAATTATAGAATTATAATAGACATATTAAACATTACAGCATTTTGTTATGACTCCTCACTGAACATAGCAGATGAGAATATTAAGTGGGATCTTTTAAGTGTCTGAGTTTTGATTAAAAAAATAAAATAAAAAATAAAATCTAACCTAATGTATTTTACCCAGTTGTTGGTTATTTCCCATTCAGGACATGTGGTTTTAGTATCATTGTGGTTTCAGTGTTTGATCAAAACAGGGCCTCAGAACCACAGTAACGTGTTTTATTAGGTTTCTGAATTCTAGATAAAGGTTTTCAGTATAATGACATGCTATGCTTCTATTTATAGTTATATTTAATGCTGTGCAAAGTATGCTGAACAAGTCAGTTCCTGTTCTCAATAATTAGGTCATGGCAGCTATAAACAGTTGCTCCCTCAGCAGCCTCTATTTTTTTTTTTTTTCATTTAAACTTAATGAGACAAAAAAAGCGCAGTTTGTCATGTTACCAGGAAACCACAAACTCCTCTGTCATAATCAACATTTCTTTACTGAAACATTTTTGTTATGTTTTTAATCTGTTTATATGGAATGTTAGCCATACAAGTCCCTGTGAATGAGCCGTTACTATAGAAACAATAGCGTATTAGAACAAGCACATTAATATAAACCTGTGATTTGCAGCTGCACTACTGTCAGTGTAGTGAACAGTAGGGATGCACCAATACAGTTAGCCCACGGTTCAATAAATACCTCAGTTTTTTAACCACGGTTTTCAGTTTGGTTCTGATGGCTTGGCACATCAGTGTTTTTTGTTATTCTATGCTTAGGCAACAGGAACTGTAAGAGGTTAAGGAGAAAAAACACTATTTTTATTACAATACAAGACTACAATACAAAAATAATTTATTACTAAAAAGCAAAAAAAAAAAAAATCCACTTGTACACATTCCTAGTGTATTGTATAATAATAATAATAATAATAATAATAATAATAATAATACGCCTTTATTTGTCATTACATTACAGCACAGTGAAATTCTTTTCCTCGGATATCCCAGCTTGTTAGGAAGTTGGGGTCAGAGCGCAGGCTCAGCCATGATATGGCACCCCTGGAGCAGGGAGGGTTAAGGGCCTTGCTCAAGGGCCCAACAGTGACAGCTTGGCGGTGCTGGGGCTTGAACCCACGACCTTCTGATAGGTAACCCAGCTCACAGCTGCTGGTAGCCCATATACAAACTGGGGAACACATGAATTTCTAAATTTTAAAAATAAACATATATGTAAACATAAACTGACCATTTCAAATAAACATACCTGTACTACAGTAAACATAAATTAACCATCACAATTAAACTTACCAGAACTTGCATTCATTTGTTTTCCAGCCAATTCGTCTATGATACTGCTGCGTGTCTTTTCATAGAGGTCGGGAATTACCTCGGCACTGAAAAAAGTGTGAGACGGTAATGTGCAACACGGATCGAGCGCTTTCATAAGGTGGCAAAAGCACACATCTTCAATCACTGAAAACAGCTGCAAATCTTTGGCAATGAACACCTCCACTGCCTTTGTTATTTTTTTGTCTCTCGGAACCAGTTGTGTATGTATGCTGGAAGGAATCAGTGAGGGACTGTTGCTTTTTGGATGACTGTATTACCTGCTCTTCTACCCTGCTTTCAGACAGTAATATCGCTGGGTGATGGTGCCGCAGACGTGCAGTCATGTTGGAAGTGTTTCCCTTTGAGTAGACGACACATGTAAAACAATACTTGCATACAGTCATTTTTTTGTTTACCGTTTGTTTACCATTTTTGTTTACTTCCTCTGCATTATATTCAACTGCAAAACAAACATGTCCTCGCACCTCAGATTTGAAAGATGGTGGTGCTTCCTCGTACTGAGGCCTCACTTCACCGCTTGCCATGTGTGATATCTCATACCAGCATTGCAAGCATGGTAAAGCGCCCCCTAACTTTAGCGCATAGTGATTGGATATTTACTCGCGGGGAGGCGTTTCCTCATCAGCGCGTAGACTCACAGGCACACACCAACAGAGCCATTTCGGAGAGAAGTAAAACGCATGGAAATTAAAAACGCAAAACCAAAAAAAAAAAAACTCAATTCACAAGTGCGTATTGAACCGTGGATGTCGTACTGAACAGTTCAACAGTATACTGAGAATTGTGCCGTCCCTAGTTCTCGAAGTTGATGTTTTGGAAGCAGGAAAAATGGGTAAGTCTAAGGATCTGAGTGACTTTGACAAGGGTCAAATTGTAATGATTGGACGACTGGGACGACTGGGCATCTCCAAAACGGCAGGGCTTGTGTGATGTTCGAGGTATGCAGTGGTTAGTACCTACCAAAGTGGTCCAAGGAAGGAAAACCAGTGAACCAGCAACAGGGTCATGGGCACCCAAGGCTCATTGATACATGTGGGGAGCGAAGACTTGCCTGTCTGGCTTGATACCATAGAAGAGCTTCTGTAACACAAATTGCGGTAAAAGTTAATGTCCACCATGACAGACGGTGTCAGAACACACTGTGCATCACAGCTTGCTGCGTATGGGGCTGCATAGCCACAGAAAGGTCAGAGTGCCCATGCTGACCCCTGTCCACCACAGAAAGTACCTACAATGGGCGTGTGAGCATCAGAACTGGACTATGGAGCAATGGAAGAAGGTGGCCTGGTCTGATGAATCAGGTTTTCTTTTTCATCATGTGGATGGCCGGATGCGTGTGCGTTGCTTACCTCGGGAAGAGATGGCACCAGGATGCACTATGGGATGAAAGTGAGCCGGGGGAGTGCAATGTTCTGCTGGAAACGTTGAGATGGCAATGGCCTCTTTCAACAGGGTAATGCACCCTACCACACTGCAAAAATTATTTAGGAATGGTTTGAGGAACAAAGAGTTCAAGGTGTTAGCTTGGCCTCCAAATTCCCCAGATCTCAATCCGATTGAGCGTCTGTGGCATGTGCTGGACAAACAAGTCCGAACCATGGAGGCACATTCAGAGGTCTTGTTGAGTCCATGCCTCGTTCAATCAGAGCTGTTTTAGCAGCACAAGGGGAACCTACACAATATTAGGCAGGCAGTTTTAAATGTTATGGGTGACTGGTGTATATTAGAAGTCAGTCAGTGTTTAAGTTCCAACTCTCAGACATTCAGATCTTCCAGTGAATCCAGCATTGATTTTATTAATTAGGAATATAATTTTAGAGTGTTATAATGTTCCCGTGCAGGGTGTTGAAACGCTGACTAAACATCTAATTAAACCATAGCCAATGAAGACAGATGTAGTAAGGTTGAGTCTTTTACTGTTCATTCTGCTTCAAAGACATTGAGTGGTGAAAACTGAAATAAAACACAAATATAATCAGTCTCTGTTATTTGTTACAGCATACTTTCATTGTAAACTATTTAAATTCATGTAAATTGCTGTCAATACAAAAATGAAGTTAGCGTAACAATTAGCATTGCAATTAGCATAGCTTCACAGTAAAGGTTAGCTTGTAGCCTACAGAATCATCATCAATAACTGATATTCAACATGTCCACTTTTAGATACATAAATTTACGACATTACTTCTATTAACTTTCATAGCGGATTGGCTTGGATAGTTTTCAGCTCTGCTTGCCTTGTTTGCTTCGTTCCTTTACATACCAACCTGGAAGTAACAAAACAGGAAGTGACGTCATCACGTGACACAAACGGATGAAACGATTTTAACAAATTATTTGGTAAACTGTAAAGCAATTATCAACTTTTATAATTAACTAGATTATTGTCAACAACTTAAAATCCAAGAAAATAAATGCAATGCCTCAAGGCAACACACTCCCCGCCTGACCTAGGTGAGGTCACTACTATGTAGGTAGGTATTTGCGGCTACAGCGCGACCAAAACTGGTTTGCAAGAGCCTGAACTTGTCTCCATTGGTTTGTGTACAGGTCCTTGACCGTAAAGTTTCCAGGTGGAGGAGGAACTCCTGAGTATGAAAGGGTTTTCTGGGTCTGAAGACACAGACACAAGCGGTCGTGCATTTATAATGGCAGTGACTTCTGCAATCAATGTGCACAACACTTCGTGGGTTAAGCAAATGTTTTGCTTTAGAAGCATTGCATCAAGGATTCGCCTGGCGATGCCGACCATACTTTCCCACGAACCTCCCATGTGAGAGGCGTGTGGTGGGTTGAATTCCCAGATGCATCCTTGCTCCCACGTATGTAAACGGAGGGCAGGCCTTGAGGCGCTCAGGTGGCACATCTGCCATGCATTGTTCTTCCAGCTTCCTGCATAATTTGCAGCAGGTTACACATTTGTGAATAACTGAATTGATTAGTGCTTTGCCTCCTAAGATCCACAATCCTGCTGCTCTAATCACACCTTCAGTTAGGTGACGGCCTTGGTGTTTCACTTGCTCATGGTGATGACGTGTAAGCAGTAGTGAGATGTGGCTATCTTTGGGTAGGATTATTGGATACTTCTCAGCAGCTGGAAGATGAGAGTGCTTCAGTCATCCTCCAGTGCAGATAAGGTCATTCTCCAAGACTGGACTGAGTTTCTGCAGCAGACTGTTTTTGTGCACTGCATCATTCACCTGAAGAGTTGTAAGTTCTTTGGCAAAGGCTGCTCTTTGAGTTGCTTTCAGAATAATATTCTTTGCATGGGTTGTTTCATCTGGTAGGTTACATTTGCCGTTTTGGCTCAAGTGTTTGTACGACTTGGCAATGTGGATAAGGAATCCTACTCCTCTAACTAAGGAGGTGAAGGTAGAGAAACGCTTGAAGCGGTTGATCGAAAGTACTGGTTCTTCTAAGGATGTAGCACAAGTCTGAACTTGTGGCCGTATTTCTTGGTTCTTCTCGGGTTCAATGAGTTTGAATGTCCCGCTTTTTTGTGTTTTTTCTGTATGTGGCTCATACAGGAAGGAGGGCTCTGTGAAGCAGGAGGTCAGTGCCAGACATGATGCAGGTAAAGATCTTGATGCATGGTCTGCTGGGTTTTCTTCTGTATGTACATAGTGCCATTGTTCAGGCTTTGACGACAGACGAATACATTGAATTCTATTGTGAACGTACACATAGAATCGTCTGGACTCATTACAGATGTAACCAAGCACTACTTTGCTGTCTGTGTAGAAATTGGTGGCATCCAATTTTAGGTCTAACTCATCATGGATAAGATCTGCCATCTCTACAGACAAAACAGCTGCACACAGTTCAAGCCTTGGGACTGTAGGCTCTGACTGAGGCATTAACTTTGCCTTTGCCATGACAAACCCTACTTCAGCTTGAGCATTACTGTTGATTACTTTTAGATACGCCACCGCACCAATGACTTTGGTTGACACGTCTGAAAAAATGCACAGTTTTGTGTGAACCACTCTAGAGAGTGAAGTTTCTGTTTACCTACGTGGAACGGAAAGTTGCTTTGAGTCTTGAAGTGAATCTCTCCAAGCCTCCCATCTGTTTAACTTGTCTTCTGGAAGGGGTGTGTCCCAATCAGATTGTTCAGAGGTGAGCTCAATTCCACCATTCCTTGAATGGTGATGGGTGCCAATGGGCCCAGGGGATCAAAAGCACTTTTTGTGGTTTGTTTGTGATTGGTACTGAGTAGGTAAATGTGTCTGCCTTGATCTCCCAGAGGAGACCCAGGCTCCATTGTGTGGGTGTGGTCTCTCCGCTGAGATATAGGTTCTTGATTACTGGGGCACAATCTTCAGGAGGTTAGGCCTCCACGATTGCCTGACAGTTAGACACAAACTTGTGTAGGTGGAGATTTGACTCAGCAAGTCAGGCCTGCGTTCTTTGAAGCAGGCTAATTGTCTCGGCTTCAGTTGGAATGGATATCAAACCATCATCAACATAGAAGTGCCGTTCTACGAATTTGACTGTATCGGCACCATGCTCCTGCGCACCTTCTCTAATGGCTCACCGCAGTCCATATATTGCCACAGCAGGAGATGGGCTATTATCAAAAACATGGACTTTCATCCTGTACTCGATTACCTCTTTGTTTATGTCATTGTCCTTGTACCATAAAAAACGGTGCCTACCTAGGCACATCTCTCCAATCACTACCCAACCTAGGTCCAGATGTTGTGCAAAGGGGGCATTATGTGGTCCATTGACCTTGTGTGCTCTTAGGTAGTAGCTTCCTAGTAGCAGGAATATTTCTGCTCTGGATCCAGTTCTGGGATGTGGTAAATGGTAAATGGTGCACTTATATAGCACTTTTATCCAAAGTGCTTTATACTGTGTCTCATTCACCCATTCACACACACACTCACACACCAATGGTAGCAGAGCTGCCATGCAAGGCGCTAACTTGCCATCGGGAGCAACTTGGGGTTCAGTGTCTTGCCCAAGGACACTTCGGCATGTGGAGTCATGTGGGCCAGGAATCGAACTGCCAACCCTACGATTAGTGGACAACCCGCTCTACCACCTGAGCCACAGCCGCTCATGTGCTTGGCAATGTGATGGAGATGAGGCTGGTGTAGCACTGAGCTTGGCATAGGTATCTCTGTTGATGTTCAAGATCTCATGGCACTCTAGGAGTGGAGGGAGGCAGATGACAACTTTGCCGTCCAGTGACTCGATCTGAAAACCTTCAGCTCTTTTTCCTGCCATTTCTATAATGCCAGAGCAAGTTCCCAGATAGTATGAGACAGGTTCACCTTTTATGCTAACAGGTTGAAGAGCTCTGGTCTGGCTAGTGAACGATTACTTTGGTCGTCCAGAATTACATAGGCTTTGATGGCCTTGTCCTTAGCATCCATGAGATATATCTTTGTAAGACAGATCTTCGAGCATGAGCGGCTCCACTGACCTGGACCACAAACTTCTGTGCAGCTTGAGCTGACAACAGCCGTGTTTGAGTTTTCTTCTCCCTCCCCGCCATTCTCTCATGACGTTGAAGTAGCCTTGAAGGTTTGAGGCAATGGGTCAGGATGCATGATCGTATCATGATTGGTGCTGATGCATTCAGAGCACTTCACCGAGCATGTGTAATATTTATCAAGGTGGGAGGTGAAAGAACGGCACCTAAAACATATTCCTTTCTCCTTGAGGAAAGCTTTTCTTTCATGGAGGGGTTTGTTTCTGAACATTCTACATTTTTTAAGGGGATGGGGTTTGTTGTGAAGTGTACAGTTCTTACTAGGGTCATCATTAGTTGTGGAAACGTCCATTTAATGCACTGAGATGGGTTTATTGATGTTATAATTGTTTTAAATGCATTTGACTGGGTTTATAGGAATTGTGGTGTTGTGCTGATGCATAAAGCTAGGACTGTTCTGCTTCTTTGCCCCTGAGCATACAAACTTGCAAAAATAGTCAAAGGGAGGGAAGCGACCCCCATTTTCTTCTTTGTAACAATTGTCATTATCACAACATGACCAGGTTTATTTGTACATGATCACAAATTTTACATTGAGATTGAAAGTCTTCTCATCCAGTTTTAAATGTTCTCATTTAGTCCTTATAATGTGTGATCCATTTCCTTTAAAATTGTTTATATCACGGCGCTGTTGATTTCTGGACTGTGACTGGTCAGAAGGTGTTGATTAATTTTCTATAACAGCAGCTCTGACAGTACTGCAGCTGCAAATCACAGGTTTATATTAATGCACTCTGAAACAACTTGCCTCAAATATACTGCTGTTTTGGATTTGTTGAAAGGCTACAGTCTTGTCCAGTCAGAACAGTGATGTCACACTCAGATAGTTCCATTTAAGGTTCTTTATTGTGCAAAGAGGCACAGGTGTATGTGGGTGTGTGTTGTTCCGAAATACATAAACAAATATAAAGGTATAAATAAACATGTGGCATTTCCCAAGTGGAGGGAGACGTTTATCCTACCAACTACACCAGAATGTGGCATTCCCAAGTGGAGGGAAAACGTTTATCCCAAATTCAGTAAATCCAACTACGCCACCCTGGGGGAGAACCAGGGAAATACTCCCAATAAAAGGCACACAGATAAGCATCACCAATCGAGGCAAGGAACATGAGTGAGACGTAAGTACGATTATAAAAATGATATTTTATTATGACACTTAAGAATCATTTAAAACTTGACATATAAATATAAAATCGCTCTCCCATGAAGCACAATAAGTTTAAAACTAAACATTTTTCCAGGCCCAGGCTTGGCAGGGACAAGGCAGGCCAGCTACAGCTCAGGAGGTCATCCAAACCCACTGCAAGTCACACCAAAATCATCGAACACTACCTACACCATAAGGAAGTGTTGTGTTGGCACACTGAGCATGCTGTGAAGCACACACCATGGAATAAATGCAGCTAGCCTCCCCTGTCCCACCAAGACTCACTGGCTCCTGGAGAGAAAGAAGACACCAGTTAACCCAAAATTACACAAACACTAAACAACAAACAAAGAAAGACAAATAGTACAGACACCCTGGTGGGGTGGCTATAACACCCAGGCCCACTGACACCACCACACGAAATAGAGGCAGTTCACAGCACCAAAGCAGAACCAGAATTATGGTAAACAGTACAAATGAAAAGTATAGCCACTATAGCATGGAGACAGTAAGGCTTAACATACACCCTCTCAGTAGTAAAGTGGTTATATGGAACAACAAACCGGAAACAGGTTTGAGGCTAGAAACACTAATTTTACCACTCTCAGACTACTCACTCTCTTACTATATGTGGTTACAAAACATAAACCAGACATACATCCCAAACTAAAGTAAAACAAAACAATATATGAAACCATAAAGCAAAACAGCACATAAAGCAAAACAATCAGGTGAAACAAAACAGTAAGTAAAAGCAAAACAGTTGTTGAAGCAATAAAGCAAAACAGCAGCGACATCACATGTAGTGTCTTCGGCTAGGGGTTTGTCTTAGAGAAGACTTAGCTCCACTCCCCACTCTCACCTTAACACAAAGATCAGAGTGTCAACCTAAAGGTACCAAGTCCCGATGTGAAAAAGGGAGAGGTGCACTTACCATTGGGTTGAACAAACATCAGATGCGAAGTTGTATGATTACTCACAGGTACTGTGGCTTGACATACATACACATCATTCAGCCACCGGATAAATGTTGCGATCACTGAACGTGATCTCCGGCGCCAATTTCCCAGAATGCACGTGCCACCAGTGCCACTCTAAGACTATAAAAACACACACATTAGCCTTGCGGTGTTCACCTCATTATGCCATGACAAGCCTGAACGTACCTGAACGGAAGTGGGAACCGGAAATGCCAGGGGAGTGAGGAACTCGGAATCACCAAGACACCTATCTGCTTAGCAATATAAGGGTCCTTAAATAATCATGTAGCTCCCACCCTATTGGTCTGCCGAAACCATATCCCAAGCAGAGCCAATAGGATAGTCACTTACCCTACCACACATAGAAGTATTTACATGACAGAATAAATCTTTTTATACTTTATACTTTCTTATACTCATTTATAAAATTCTGTTACTCCAATACACAAATAGCAAATATAAAATATCAGATTAATCTCAGCAAATACAAACAAAGATCACTTAAACATATGCAAACTTAATTAAAAGGGATGTAGTATGAGTAACTTAAAACTAAACATTAAATGTAAACAGCATAATCTTCCTTTGTATAAGTACCTGAGACTATATGCAATGATCAATAACAATGCATTGCTACTGAATGTGCATGCACAGTGCACGTGAGCCTGGCTGCTGTGCACGTGAGCATAAGGAGGTAAACAAATCTAGCGTATCTTACGATATGCCCTCTGTGGTTCACCCTCATTTCTCCAGCACCATTGGGGCTGGGCGCCATGGTACATACGTGGCTGAGGTCATGTCTGCACGCCTTTACCCTGATCGCTCTGCTCCCACAAGTTCTAGTGAGAGTTCGCCAAGACCGTCTACGTCTGCTGCTAGTAGAACCTTATTGGCCAGTTCGAATATGGTTCTCAGACATAATATCCTTGCTAGACGGCACTCCCTAGGAGATTCCCATTTGCAGGGATCTACTGTCTCAAGCTGGAGGGCTGATTTATCACCCTCGGCTGGAACTATGGAAACTGTGGGTTTGGCCCCTGAGGGACACCAGCTCATAGATTCTGGTCTCTCAACCAAGGTTGTAGAGACCATTGTTGTGGATAAAAATGACATGAAATAAACATGAGGGAGACCTAGTATGAGTAATATGTAATTTTGTTGAAAATTCACAGGATTGGTGGGTGCGTAATCTTGAGGAGAGCGGTAGGGGGAAGAAAATGGGGTGTGTCCTGGGGACATGGGATAGTCAGCAAAGGTGAAATAAGGAGACCACTGAGAGTACGGCGGACTGACAGGTGAGAAGAGGGAAGAATGGTCAGAGCCCAGATCAGAGAAGGTGACATCTTCCTCAGACTGAAAGCTGGAGGGAGGGTCTGTCTGTGTAGAGGCGTCAATACACACATTCACGGGGTGGATTCTGTATCTGGGGGGGGCCCGCATTTCCATTTCCAGAGGGGGTGTTGCGAAGAATGTTAAGTAGCACCATGATGTCAGCAGTGAGATGCGCGAGCTGATAGTGAGTGTTCAGATCCAAATCCAGCCCCTCCAGTAAAGAAGAGAAGGAAAAATGACGACGGGCACCTAGACACACAGAAGCGGTATTAGGCGGATATTGACGAATTGGATTCACACTTTAAGATCTTTTAAGAGTAACACACTATGGTTTATTAGTCACAAAGAAGTATAAGAGCTGAGGAGTGCAAACACACACACACACACTCTCGTACAGTCAAGGGCAGGCATGCAGTCATAACACACACACACTCTCTCTGTCTCTCTCTCTCTCACACACACACACATAACATTATAACTTTATAAGAATAATAAAAAGGAGTATTAAGATATTATAAGGGTAATATAAAGAGTAGTAGGATATGTAGGATAATATCCTAGGGTAATATAATGGATATGTAGGGTAATATAATGATATCATGAAGTAGGAAGTACAGTAAACCATTTGCAAGCAGTATAACTATATATAAAATAGAGATATAGAGCAAATATGAAAGTAAATTATAAACCAGAAATACAGAAAAATGTAAAAGAAACTTACTCATAATTCAGATGGTGAAGATTCTTGGATTAAGGAAGGCCTTAATTTTAAGAGAAAACCATGAGGAGCCATTTATAAGGGTAGCTGAGTCAAGCTGCCCCCGCGAGATAAGAGTGAGACCAAGGTCTCTCTAAATTGTTTTGTCTCTCTCCCACTTTCGATCCTAATGGTATCCAGAAAGTCCTCTTTCAAAACATAATGGTAAATTTGATAAGCCTCTTTCAAAACATAATGGTAATGTAGATGAGCTCTTTTTTAACCCTATTGGTATTGATATCATAGTCTTTCTAAAATATATTGGTTATCTACTGTGTAAATACAGTATAAATACTGGAGCTTGAGCTCCGGGTGTCAGATCACTTCTGAGAATTCTCATCGGTGTGGATCTCGTGTGGTGGAACGGAACCAATAAATCTGGACCCTTGCTTCTTCTCACTCACTGCTGGTGTCTTTTTTTCTATCTCCAACTGGGTTCGGAGATGTGATTATTTGCTTCTATGTTGAATTTTAAGTGTTTTTGGGTAATAGGCTAAATTTGGGCCAGCACCATGTTGAATGCTAGAGCACCCTCGAGAAAATTCGATGTGCTCAAGTGGCGACTTTTTGTCTCGTGAGGAATGTCAGTTAGACCCAGTAGGCTACACAATAGCTACAGTCCTGGAGTTCTTACAGGAACATACAGTCTCGCTATGCCTTTGGGTATAAGGGCTCATTCCACTAGGGGGGGTCACCTTCTCAAAGGCTTTATCCAGAGGGGTACCCTTACAGGATGTGTGTGCTGCGGCGGGGTGGTCTGTGTCACACACTTTTGTTTGATAGCACAGTTTGAACATGGATTCCACCCTGGGCTGGAGTGTCTTGCAGTGACCCTCAGGCTCGGACCCTGTAAACAGGCCATACCCTCAGTACGACGGAGTGGGTATACTCGTTCCCACAGCATGAAGCACACGCAACATTGAGTTCCCTTTGAAAGAGATCGTCTGGGTAACCCTGTTCCCTAAGAAGGGAACCAGATGTTCAGTATCTTTATCATACTGGGGCATGCCTGTGAATCGCGTCTTCACTTCAGATAATAGAGGCTGATGACGTGGTTTACAGGCGCCGTTTTATGATCAAGCGACTCGCGAAATGCCATGTCACCTGACCACAACAGGCCTGTAAATAGGCGTGATTTCACACAGACGTCAGATACTGGTCACCTGCAAGGGCGTGTGGATTTAAAAAATGTGTGTAATCATTGATATTGTGAAGTTTTCTGTAAGGTGACAGACACTATCCTGGGAATACACTGTGCACACACATTCACACACTCATTCACCCCTAGGGGCAATTTATTATTGCCAGTCAAAATGGAGAACATGTGAAACTTCCCACAGACAGTAACCTGAGCTCAGGATCTATGAGGAGTTGTGAGGCATCACTGCACCACAGTGCTGCTTCTATGGGTTTATATGTTTAAATAAATAAAACATTATGTATATATTTCGTGTTCTTCCAAGCTTCTCTAGAGCAGGTTGGAACTCTTCACCTGCTGTGACCCTGATTGTTAGATCATGTGACATCACACTGTACTGCAACATCTACCAGCACTGATATGGTCTGGTGTTTATGATGTTCCTGAATCAGGTACAGAGAGAGGTGTGTAAACCCAGGAGGCTTAGCCTCTCTATCAGACTGTGTGAGAAAATGCTAAACTGAAGTAAAGGAACAGAATTCTCGTAGTCTGGTCTTGTGAAGCCCGGAGTGGAGTCGATTACATGATATTTTTTATAATGGAGGGTGATTTAATAAATGCAGTCCATGTGGATTCATATTCCAGGATTTCAATGTATAAGGAAAGTTTTGCTTATCTTAAGAATATATTAAGAAATGTAATGTAATGTGATTAGAATCATTGTATTCTAGAGTGCATAGTTTGGCAGCCATGATAGCTCTAGTGAAAATCTGTGGCCTGCACTTCATTAAAGGTTTTTTTTTTTTTATAGACATTTGTGCTTTGGGTTTAATGAGAAATGGCAGTTTCCAGCCACAACCTGCACAGTTCACCCTTTTCCTGTTCTGCATTCATGACTCACTGTGGTTTTATGTTTCAGGTGTGGTGAAGGGCAACAGGGACTGTGCAGTGCTGGATGCCTCTCATTTCTATCTGCTCGCTCTCGTTCTCATACTTAAAGTTGGTGTCATCTACAGATGAGGTGAAAGGGGAAGGACTAAGGTTAAAGGCTCAAGTGTACGTGAAATTAGAATGCATTTTCATGCAAAAGTAATCTATTTCTTTGACACGTATTTTGGATTTTAAATATCACACTAATGATATAAATTAATAGGTAATAATATATAAAGGTTTTCACATACCATGATGCAAATGTTTGAACATTTTTAAAGTTCATCAGATATAAAGTAACTGTTCATTAACAATTGCAAATACATATATATATTGCTGCAGCGGTTGGGTTGACTTTTTTTTTGTATTCACAAATCAATAAAATATGCAATTTAGCCAGGGAGGATAAGCTTTTGCACATAACTATATATCAAATAAACATTCTTAATGCAATATATCATGTTAAAAACAAACAAACAAACATAGTTGTGTAGTATTTTTTCCTATGAACAAATAATCAGGTCAAATAATCAGCACAATTCAGTACCTGAAATAAAACCTATTATTCTGTCTGGCAAATTACTCCTATCATGAAAATAAATTATATCAAACCTGCACTAGTATAATGCATGAAGAGGCCTAACAGGCAATGTACTGGAAAGTGTATCTTTCAGATAGAATGAAGATAGGTGTTTAACCACACAGTTCAACTTGTTTCTTGCTGGGGGAAAAATTATAACACACTTCTGTGTCTGCTGATGAGGTTAATAACCACAAACACTGCACATGAAATGATCACCACATTGATAAACATAAGCTTTGTTACAAACCATGCAGTACATCTCTTCATACAAGAGGTTTAGACCACCTTCTTGTTGCCTTTTGGTTCTGTGGATACACCCTGAATTTGACCAAATTTGACCAAACACTGTTGAGTAGGTACATCTACATACTTTGAGATGCGCTTCTGTCACCTACTCAGCAGTCTGTACACATGTTTAAAAAGAATAGAACAATTACTCTGGAAGGAGAACATGCCACAGATGTAGGGCTGGAGTCAAACAGAACAAATCTCAGTTCAAATTCTATTAATCATTATGGCTAATAAAATAGTGCTTTGTTGATAAAACACTCTGCCTTTGCCAGTCCCAAGCCTGCAAGTGAAAAAAAGGAACCTGTAAAATCCCTGTAGGCTACAGAAATGTTTGCAGAAGAAAAAGAGAATATTGGGAATGTATTGCTTTGTCCTTCATGAGACATGTTTACAGGAGCATATTTCTGATCATATATCAAATACTTTCAGACATTACTGGTTCTTAATTTTTGTACCACTCTCCTTTTTGTTTAGAATTTGTTTAGAATCATTTTTGTCTCATCCTTGTAAATTGGTATGCCTTATTCTGCTGCAGTGAAAAAAAAAAATTCTCAGGAGTACTGTATCTACCTTCCTAACAAGCAACTAACCAATCAATATATTTGTTTAGTTTCAAATATATATAGGCATTTCAATAACACATGGCTGAAAAAAACCATCAGGCCTGACTCAGTGCTAGAGTGTAGGAAGTGGTTGTGAACCCTTGGGTGCTGCAAAGCATCTAAACTCAAGACTTTTTTGTGTAATGGAGCTGTTTACCAAGGTGTAGATTGTTTCCTGTCGAGGGTTTATGGTTACACCACCAGCAGATATATACGGTGTTTGGAGTGTTGTTTTTCTGCTAATGAACACTGTCTTCACGCCTTCCAAAAAAGTGAGATCTGGGGTCATATGCATAATCAGTCTGTAGATTTCCATTACACATCACCCTGACCTTTAGGCCTCTTCAACTCTTATGTTAGTGCAGGTTTTTATAAAAGTTATTTTATGAATTTGCCAGATCAAATTATTATTTGACCTGAACCATCATTAGGAGTAAACATAAAACAGTACAAATCTAGAATATTGTTTTTTTTTTAACAGGCTGTATCATATTACTAATATAACTACACCAATTACTAACGTGAACACGTAACACTGTTGCTGTCATCATGATATTTATTATATAACAATAGTCTTATATTATATAAACTCTTATTATTGTTGTACTTTTTGCACTTCCTCCACCTTGCATTTTATTAAAAAGGTCCACCATGGCTATATAAAGTTTTTAAACACCCTTACAATTAACACATGTATTTTAAATGTGGATATTCCAGTAAAGGTCAGCTACATGTTAGTAAATGGCACTGACAGCACATTAAATATGAAAACATCAACTGACTCTCTCAACCAGCTGTCTGCACAAAGACAAATCATGAAAACATGAAGGAAAACACCCTTCCACAATTACTTATTAATTTAAACAATATGCATTTAAAAAATATTATTAAAAAAGTATTTCAGTCAAATGTATTTATATTGCGGGTTTAAAACACCACAAGTGTTGACCAAAATGTTGCATATCATGCATAATAACAAATACATTACAATTACTCAAGAAAATTTGTAGTTATCACACTTCTGTACACAATGTCCAGTGATAAATCTCACACATTCTAAACTGATGTGCTCATGCACAGCCACTCTCATTTGCATAAAAAAGCCTCCAAAATGCCATATATGGTAAATAACTGTCCTTTAAAGCTGAAGGTATTAAAACTTGCTTGCAGTATTTAAAAAAAACTGGCGTTGTTCATGAAACCACACCAGCAGTGTTTAGTCACAGGCCCAGAGGTCATATATATGTGTGTGTGTGTGTGTGTGTGTGTGTGTGTGTGTATATATATAATTGCAGATGAGAGCAGGCAGTGAATGAGGGCAGCAAGAGAATAAGTCATATCTAAAAATAAAATAAACAAACCAGTACCATATCATATTGAGTTCAATTCAATTTTATTGGTTTAGCACTGCTAGAAGGCACATTTAGTCATTTTAGAACACTTAAGGGTTCTTCACTTGTCCTTCTGGGGATACCTATAACAAAGTACACTATATGACCAAACGTTTGTGCACCCCTGACACCCATATGTGCTTGTTGAACATCCCATTCCAGATTTAGTCCCCCTTTGCTGTTATAATAACTCTTCTGCGAAGGCTTTGCACTAGATTTTGGAGCATGGCTATGGGGATTTGTGTGTTCAGCTATAAGGGCATTAGTGAGATCAGGCACTGATGTTGGGTGAGGAGGCCTGGGGTGCAGTCGGTGTTCTAGCTCATCCCAAAGGTGTTCAGTGGGGTTGTGGTCAGGGCTTCCACTCCTAACCTTAACATACCATGTCTTCATGGAGCTCACTTTGTGCACAGAGGCATTGTCATGCTGGAACAGGTTTGGGCCTCTTAGTTCCAGTGAAGAGAAAATGTAATGCTACAGCATACAAAAACATTCTATACAGTTGTGTGCTTGCAATTTTTTGGTAACAGTTTGGGGAAGAACCATATACAAGTGTGATGGTCAGGTGTCCACATACTTTTATAGTGTATTTACTATATAGTTTTATAGCGTACTTACAACATACCATATAGTGTATTTTCCCTATCAAAAGGGCTTCTAGGCAGAAAGCTTTTTTTGGAAGCTAAGAACGTGTAATTATTCAATGAGCCCTTGAAGAACATTTTTTCTAGCTAATGCTAGCTGGCTAACGGATAACAGTGTGTGGCTGGTGTGGTTCGAAGACTGCAACCCGAACCACATACATATCTAATATAAATATTCATGAATTGTCTATTTTGATTGATTTGAGCTAGTGTATAACTGAGGTAGTGTATATTTATATATCTATAAATGATGAACAAAAGATTTATTCAACTCACTTCAGTTTATTTGTGCATTTTCATGTTAATATACATTAACATCAAGCGCTCAGGTTGGGCATTACATAGATTATTAATTTAATGTTGGAGTAAAGGTTTGTAACAGTTATGTTTACCTACTTTTAACATAGACAGAGCAGTTTCTTATGCAGCATTGTAGTACGTATCAACTTGTTTCTCACTGCCATTTTATTTCCACCAGTATCTCAACTTTTCATCTTGGTCATATGGAAATTTTTATCAGTGAAGGAGGTAGGGCTTACATAGGCCTTATGAGCTGTCTACTTTGCCCAAACATTAAAAATAATTGTATTTATTTATCTAAATATCTAGATGATTCTTGTAACATTAATACATTCATTCCAAATATACTAAGTATTTATTTAAAAATAGCTCATTTTGTGTCCACAGAAATACATTAACACCATTCCCTATTCAAAACAAATTAAGAAGAGAGACAGGTTTTATGATGTAATATTAAATTTGTGACACCTTGTGCTGGTCAGTGTCTCCGTGGCTGTGAGGCGACTGTTGCGTAGGTCACACTGTCCGAATCTGATCCTGCGTTTTTCTTAGCAGCTGCTCTGGACCTTCTTTTGTACTGGATGCTGGCATAATGAATTTTTTCTTCCTGTAGAGAGAGAGGGAGGACCATCGCATCACACCATGAAACAACAATTGTCTTAATGTTGCTGTTTACTACTAAATATGTTATGTGCTCTAAACACTTTTTTTTCCACATTCATACATTTTAAGTAAAATATATTTACAGTTTATGTATGTATATACAGTGCTATGAAAAAGGTTTTTGCTCCATCCTTTCTTATGTTTTTGTGTATCTCTACTAAATAATTTTAGATTTTCTAATAAAATACAACATAAAACAAAGGCTAATTGCCCCCTTAAACTTAAAATCTGATTATGCCACCTTTAGCAGCAATAACTGCAACCGAACACTTCTGATAACTGGAGATCAGTCTTTCACAGTGCTGTGCTGGAATTCTGGCCCACTCTTCTTTACAGAACTACTTTAGTTTAGCCACGTTTTTGGGAATGAACTGCCGTTTAAAGTCCTGCCACAGCATCTCAATTGGTACAAGTTAGGACTTGACTAGGCCACTCAAATTTTATTTTGCTTTTTTGAGCCATTCAGAGGTGCATTTACTCCTAAGCTTTGGATCGTTGTCTTGCTGTATAATCCAGTTGCGCTTGAGTTTCAACTTACGGACTGAAGACCGGACATTCTCCTTTAGGATTTTCTGGTAGAGAACAAATTTCATGTTTCCCTCAATTATTACAAGTCACCCAGGCCCTGAAGCAGCAAAGCATCCCCACACCATCACACTTCCACCACCATGCTTAACCATAGGTATGATGTTCTTTTGTGGAATTCTGTGTTTGGTTTTTGCCAGATGTAACAAGAATGTCTTCAAACAGTTCCACTTCTGACTCACTAGTCCACAGAACATTCTCCCAAAAGGTTTGAGGATAATCAAAGTGTGTTTTTGCAAAATTCAGACGAGCCTTAATGTTCTTCTGGGTTAGCAGTGGTTTTCACCTGGCCGCTCTTCCATGGATGCCGTTTTTACCAATTTTTACCTTTATTGATGCAAGAGAGGCCTGTAGTTCCTTTGATACTGTCCTTAGCTCTCTTGTAACATCCTGGATGAGGCGTCGCTGTGCTCTTGGAGATATTTTGGAAGGTCGGCCACTTGTGGGAAGGTTCACTACTTTGCTGAGTTTTTCCATTTGGAGATAACGGCTCTCACTGTGGTTCTTTGGAGTCCCAGAGCCTTTGAAATATCTTTGTAACCCTTCTCAGTCTGATGTATTTCAATCACCTTCTTCCTCATCATTTCTGGAATTTCTTTCAGCTTTGGCATAGTGTGTTACTGGGTAAGACCTTTTAACCAACTTCATGCTGTTGAAAAAGTTCTATTTAAGTGTTGATGTGATTGAACAGGGTTTGCAGTAATCAGGCGTGGTTGTGTCTCGTCCAGCTGAACCCCATTATCAATGCAGTTTCATAGATTTGTGGAATTAGTAACTACGGGGACAAATACATTTTCACACGGGCCCAGTTGGTATTGGAAAACATTTTTACTTCAATAAATAACAATCCTTTAAAAGGTGGGGCGGTCCAAACCACACATGGCTGGAGATCACTGATTGCAGCGATGGCTCTCTACCACCCAAGAGACAGAGGCAGAATTTAAAAGGGCACGCCGGGAGCAGCAAGGTGTCCTATTTTAAACAAATAGAACCGGCACTAATCCGCCTCTGTGTGTCTGTGCTCTGCCTGCTGCTGCGAGTTTGTTACTATATATATATATATATATATATATATATATATATATATATATATATATATATATATATATATATATATATAATCTATCCGATTTATTAAAAATATATTTACAGTTTATTTAAATCTGTCTTATAATAATTCTAATTAATATTCAAATTAAATTACTTATTCAAATGTGTTAGCATAACAGATCTTGTAAGTTAAGTAAAATTCTAATACAATTTTAACAATATTTTTTCTTCACTTCATTTAGTTCCAACTTGCTGTTCACATAATGCTTGTTTTGAAGAGCATACTTTTTCTGTAGCCTATTAAATAATGATTTTTTAAAACTTGGTGATTCCATGGTAAAAAAACAAAAACAAAAAAAACAACAACAAAAAACAAATCATTAATTAATTAAAATAAAATAATAAAAAAAATTCACACTCATTGAGAAATCTAGATTGAGTGAGCGTGTAAATTAAACACTCCCTACATGTGTGTTCCCTTCCCCTGTAAAGTTGATGTAGCATGCAGGTGCATTTTCATATCAGACCATAGCAGGTGTGTTATTTTTATTTCATGCAGTAACACTTGCCTATCACATGTTTAACACTAACTCACATTTTCTAATTATATTTTAACTTAATGTTTAACTTTTAACATGTTTCTTAATACAATTAATCAAAACTTGCAACATTGAATATAGTCACACAGTGACTGTGTGTATAGGCCTACTCCAATTATTTCCATTGAGCAGATTTAATCATTACAAATTATTATTAGTTTGTTAGTTAATATTTTAATATATAAGTTTATTATTAGTTAATATTGACTTTAAATCTGAGGACATGTTTAACTGTTGTGAAAGCCTATCTTCTCACTTTTGACTCAAAATTTGTTGCTATTAATTTGAAACAAGTTGAAATTCTTGAAACAATAAAGAATAAAACCATTATAATAGAATATATCTCTGGTACCTTTTTGGCATCTGTGGTGTTTCTGCAACAGTTGCATGAAGATACTGACTTTCCTGAAAGAGAAAATAAATAGATTTTTTTTTTTCGGATGAAACACTGTAAAACCGGAAACTAATTACCTCAATTTTTCAGTTGATAAATCAATTTCTTTAAGCCAAATACACTTAAATATAACAAAAATTAATTTTAAATTACAAAGTTTGAGTTAAATTTTTGTTATATTTAAGTGTATTTGGCTTAAAGAAATTGATTTATCAACTTAAAAATTTTGAGGTAATTAGTTTCCTCAAATTTTTTTAGTTAAATGAACTATCCGGTTTTACAGTGTAAGATGATGACAAAAATTGGAGCAAATTTTTATTTATTTAAATTTCAATGTTAGTTGACCAACGTAAATATTTTTTTCTCTTTTTGCAGTAGTTAGTAGTAGCGTAGCAGCTAAGTTCTGCAAAAGAATCTTCATGCATAAATGCAACTGGTAAAGAATTTAATGAACTCCTGCAAAATGATGCCCAATTAGAGATGATATGGATAAATGACGGCACCTTTGAGCCTGCAGCAGAACACACACATGAAGATGAGGTTCATTAGGACAGAAACCAGACACACAGTCATTGAAATCCAGAGCTCCACTTCTGTAGACTGCCGGGTATCTGGAGGCTTAGGCAAGTTATTCTCATGAGTAGTCTCATGGTTATCTGAAATACATAAGTACAGAATATCACAGATATCAATATAGTGTTGAGAAAAACCTGTTCTCTACCATTCAAAATGAACCAGACCCTCTGATTAGGCGCTCACTGACACTGTGTGTAAGAGTTAAAAATAGGCTGTCATATAACATTTTATTTACATTTATGGCATTTGGCAAATGCCCTTATCCAGAGCAACTTACATTTATTTCATTTATACAACTGAGCAGTTGAGGGTTAAGCAGTGGAAGCTTGGTAGGGCTGGAAACTGCACGTGCTATTTATGATTCTTTTATTATTGGCAAACTGATCTTCACTAACTTGAAACTTTACTCATATTTATATCTTTAAACACTAACAGTTAATTAAATTGAATGTATCCTTAGGGTTTCATTTAATTACATGGTCAGCTAGAAATCTCCAAAATAACTGAGCTGAATAAGTGAGTGAAAAAAGACCCTCATAAGCAGATATAATAAAAACTTATGCTGATTTGTAAAATCTAAGGTTTGATTCTAAAATCTTTATTAACCTCTTTACAAGGGTTTAATAAATTTGCCAGATTATCCATTAAAATAGTGGGGGAAAAAATTATTTAATTATATGATAAAATGTTAAAATACTAAACAAGTATACAAATATACAGTAAGACAGTAGTAATATTCAGACTGAATAAAGTATTGGCACCCACCTGTAAAGTTCAGTCTGATGGGTTTCCCAAACTGAATGTGTGTCATTCTGTTTTGACCTCCACAGAAATAAAATCCCAGATCTGTCTCTCTAACTCCAATAATCACTAAACTGACTGAACTGCTGCTTTCTGTTATATCAAAGTGACTCTCGTTCACATTATAAGAGAGGATATAGCTTTTGTCCAGGTTCCCTTGTTTAGCAGATATCAGCAGCTTCACCTCCTCAGATCTCAGTTGATACCACGATATCTCTGAATAATTAGTGATGTTACAGAGCAGGGTGATGTTCTCTCCAGGATGGACAGATAAATGATCAGTTGAAGCGATCTCAAAGAGACTGTGACAAAAGAAACCTGAAAGAACAACACCACATTAAGAGGTTCATCATCACTCTACAAACCAGCTAATCTTCAATCGGTATAGACATATTTAGCATCTACTTCAGTTCAATGTTAATTTGCAAATCACATCATTTGGTTTTTAAAATTTTCACTTAATAAAACAAGTGTATGGCTGCATATGATCAGATATTCTCCTCAGGACTAATAACTTTCAAAAAGTCCTGAATACCATTCATTCTTTCACTGCTACACTGAATAACAGTTCTTTATATTTCTCACCTATCTGATATATATATATATATGTGAGAACTCACCAAACAGTAGATGTAATGTAAACAGGCTCAGGAGTTTGGCCATTTCTGATCGTGGTCTATAAACAAGTGGTGATTAAAAAAAATTACTTAGTAAAACTTTTCTGTTCCTACTGTGTGTCTTAAGTTCCTGTTAGCCGCTTTAGACACAAGCCTCTACATCCTGTTTTTCTCAAAGTGTCCAATAAGCTGCTGACATCACTAGTCCCATTTTAATTCTCAGAAATCATACAGACCCAGCCACCTAGATGCACATTCATTTGTGCATCACACGGTATTTGTGAAACGGCCTGCATTTATTCATAGACTCATGCACTGCACTTCAGTCCAGAAATTGAGATAATTCCCTAACATCCACATTACTCCAACCAATCACAGCAGTTATATATGCAACCAATTAACTTCACACCTCTGCAGCACACACCTGATGCAGAGAAATGTTGGGCTAATAATCTCAGATATGGAGTGAAATGAGTGTCAGCATTTGTAATGATTGAAAAACTATGTGAAATAAAATCAGATACTATAGTTAATTATTTATTTATGTCATTACATTACATGTCAGAAGATCCAACCAAGTTTTAGAATAATTCCACTGCAGAAACCTGTATATGGGGTTTTTACAGTAACCACCAGAGGCTTCATGGAAAGACTGCTGCTGCTCGTCTCTTTCAATAACTGTATATATGACTGGTGCTCTTCACTTCCATTGTGCATTTTTGAAGCCTTTTTGGTCTAAATGGGAATCACTATTGAGCCAAAGCATGCACAGTAGATAGAGCTGAGTTTACAGTGGGTCTGCCTCTTGCCTGCTCATATTAGTGATGGACATGATCCGTGAGAGTGCAAATTGTGAGTCCCTGGAGTGCAACGTAAAATGGCACGTTGGCTAATTCAAAGTGGTAAGTACTGCCTTATTAATTAATATGAAAAATAATCAATTGTATTCATATGATTTTCGCAGATTTTACCATTGTCAGGAAAACATTTTAGCTTTACCTTTACAGAGCCTGCGCTACCATTTACTAGCTAGCTGATATTGTCCATCGTTTCAATGTAACTAATGTAACGTATCAACTGAAAATATAAAAAGCAGTCAACGTTTACCTATTTTTGAGGGGGTGGGGGGAAGGTGGGGGATACTGCTCTCCATGATTTCCCTCCAGCTCTGACACCTGCAGTAAGTTAAACAGCTAAACAGTCTTCGGACATGTCAAATGCATCCCAAGTATTATGAAATCACTTGACATACTTTTCACTTGTTTTTCAATCTGTTTCCCCTCTGTCACCTGGACAGTTTACACTTATATATATATATATATATATATATATATATATATATATATGTGTGTGTGTGTGTGTGTGCTTATATATAAGCTTTCCTGTCTTTTTCATTATGTAAAGTGGCACGTCAGTGCTCGAATCACTGTCACACCACAACTCCCAAGAAACATCACAGCTTACAAACATGGATGCTAAGAACCAGAGTTCCCACACTGCTTTGCGGCCTACATAAATAGCTGCCACAGACTACAGTTGCCAAAATATACTCTCATTTTCAGGGTTAAAATCCCCTGATTACTGAATACACATACCTGTATTCAAACACACACATATACACACTTGATACAAAGTATCACTCAGTTTTATCCTCCTTGTCAGTGCAGTTTGTATAAAAAGGAGAGACTGGCTAACCTTGCCAATCTAATTAGAGTGGTCGCTAACGTCAAGTCTGTAAATCACAGCTTATTATTTAATGTGGCTTGTGTTAGCTGCCTTGTTTTATGAAGCCATCAATCACCTCATGAACCACACTCATGAATTGATAAAGAATTGTATTACGGCTAACCACTAGATGGGCTATGAGACCATTTGGCTTCACTTTTGACTCCCTGAATATGACTCATATATACAGTGATTGGTCTGGTTCAGTATAAAGTTGGAGCAGTGACATCATGACATATGGCACGTGTGCTGGGAGTGGCCTGATAAAGATCCTGATCTAGTCATGCAATGTGGTGACTCACCCTGTGTCAGAATCGGGCCTGGGACTCCATGTATCAGAGACTCGAACAAACTGAGTGAGCCACAAACCATTTCTTAAAAGATAGAACCCAACTGCAGAGCAAACAGGGAGAATGAACAGAAGAAAAAAAATCACAAAATACAGATCACCCAGAATCTGATTTGTTGGAGAGTGAGCACATTATGAACGAGTATGCCATGAGGAAGACCGAATGCAAAAGGGGAGCTAGCCATAAAAGGTCTGAGGTAATGTCAAATAACACATGTGAATAAGCATGATAATCAAGGCAGAACAACCACCATAACAGCAGAAGATCAAATCGGGTTCCACCGCTGTCAGCCAACAGGAATCCGAGGCTGCAGTGGACACAGTCACACCCAAACTAGACAGCACAACAATTATCAATAACACCTCACATTAAAGAAAGTGATTCTGATTAACTTCAGAAAGAATCCCCTCCAAAATGATTGTGAATTGGAAAGGCAATGCCAACGCTTTTTTTTTTTTTGGCAATACACGAAGACATTTGGGTTTGAGCTCTAAAGAGGGATATAAAACGATAGATCAGGATTTCAGATTTCATTTCCTGATATTTTCCTGAAGAGAAAACCCCCCAAACCAAACAACAACTAAAATAAGCTGCACTTTTATACCTGGTAAAGCATCACAAACGAAGAATTCAGAAGTTTGGTGATGCCAGTGGGTCACCAGCTTGATGCAGTTTTTGCAAGCAAGGGATATGCAACCAATTATTAAGTGTTATTTACTTTAACACTATCTGCTCCAATACTTTTGCTCACCTAAAAATTGGTTGGTCTGCCATCAAAAGGTGCCATGTTCTAAGCTGTTTAACGGATCTAGATGTAAATATCAGGAAATAAAAGTTGGAATTCTGATCTATCGTTCCATATTCATCTTTTGTTCTCAAACCCAAACGTCTTCAGTGTAAAGCAAAGACAAAAGAATTAGCCTTGCTGTAACAATATGTTCAGAGTAGACTGTATATAAATCTACTTAATTGGGGTACACATATACACACCTGATTCAGCTCTTGCTATATATTAAGCCCTTCTTGAGTCAGACAGGTGTGCTGGGAGCAAGAAAACCTCAAAACAATTAACCTTGAAATGTATATTATATTCGAGCCAGATCCAGACTCAATTCTAGTAATGTGGCTCTTCTTGCCCTCTAGATTTTCCTGGTTCATTTGCTTTGGAGGTTCTGTCCCTGTGACTCATTCTCTGCAGCTGTGATTCCCTGAAAATTTGCACTATCCAAAAACAAGGTGTAACTTGGCTTGAGCATTGAGGCTGTTTCCCGGAAGATTTTTTCTTTAGCCCCAAATAATTATCCACTTGGAGCAGTTTGTCACTAAGTAACTGAACATCAGTAAAAGAAGACAGTGGTGTTGTAATTTTATATCTTCAGTGAATGAAGGCAAGACCAATCGGACAGGGTTTACAGGAAAATACATGGAAATACTCGTGTCGTATTGGCTGCCTGCTCTCAACTCTGCCAAACATTAGCTCACAGTCAGTGTGAGGAAACGTGGATATATGCTGATTTTTTTTCTAACCAGTAAATGGGTTGAAACTGAAACAGTAACATCCTCTGATGCTGAGCAGGAAACAAGGAGTGTAAATGTCTACACTAGTTCCAGTTTATGTGAAAATGATATGAGCAGGGCAGAAGGAAAGATAATGTATTTGCATGGCTCTGTAGCAGCTAAACCCATACAGTGATAGCTTAGCTGTGCCTCCCCTTGGCTAACAACACCAAACTAGCCTAGTTAGAAAAGTTTAATATTTTATCGGTCTGGTAGTCCTATAAACATTAACAATACCTGAGGCAAGTTTTATGATAAACCCAACTTTTTCTGATCATGTCATACAGTGACATCTAAGTTACCTCAACTTCCATAAAACAAAACTCAGGCTACTAGCTGAGCTGGAAAAAATGCATGGGGAAGAATCTGGGCTCAGCCCTGGATGAACAGTCCAGCTAACACCCCTGCCCAAGACTCACCCTTGCTTTAGAAGATAATCTCACTTGGATACTGTAACTACTGGATAATGTGGATATTTGTACCTGCATTAACTATAAAGACTGTCATGTGCTCATCCCAGGATGCTTATTCCAAATTTTCTCATGCTGAAGAACCTTTCAGCACATTTAGTACTTTTGTCTTTATTCTTTTACATCCATATACTGTAATCATTTATAATCCCACTGTCACATACAGGAGGCGCAGACAGAAGCAAGTGCAGGTTATGTAATTTAATCCAAAAACAGCAAGTCCAAAGGGTAATTGAAAAATCCACAACGCTAAACAGGCAAGGGTCATACGATCAGGCAAACAGGTCACAAAGACATTGTATTCGAACAGTCTCTTTTATGTGTGGTGTGACTGCGAGTGTAAATGGGAATAGGTGTCTATGATTAGAACTCCGGAGAAGGTGAAGATGCTTGTGTGTAAGGGAAGTGTAGTCCTCTTCGGTCATGTTTGTAGTTGGTGGTCCATTCTGGGAAATGGTGTCACTGGTTTGTTGTGATATGACAGAGCCCCCCACTGAAGGGCTCACTCCGGGAGCAGAGTTCTTTCTGGGTCTGCCCCAGGGTCATGGTCCTGGACTTTCTGGATGTAGGGCATGAAAATCTATACATAGGTTTAGGATCTAGTACGTCTTGAGAAGGCACGCAGCACTGTTCCTTCGGCCTGTATCACTCCCATTCAACGAGGTATTCTTGCTTACCACGTCTGCGCCTGGAGTTAAGGATGTCCTTCACAAGGTAGGCCGGCTGGCCATCAATGTCTAACGTAGCAGGAGGGGCGTCAAGTGGCACTTCAGTGGCTAGTTGGCCGGGGATGACTGGTTTAAAACGAGAGACATGGAATAACGGAGCTATGCAGCTGTGTCTAGGCAAGTCCAGCTTGTATGTGACTTCGTTGAACTGTTTGATGATTTTGAATGGTCCGATGTATCTTGGGATGAGCTTCCTGCAAGGATATGGTTGTTTGAGATCTTTGGTAGAGAGCTAGACTCTGTCACCTGGCTGGTATTGAGGTTGTTCACTGCGATGATGATCAGTCTTTTGCTTGTAGGTACGTGAGGTTTGTACAAGACATTGGTGTGAACTTGCCCAAACTTGTTCACTCCATTGGAACCATTGGTCTACGGATGGGAAGTCAGTGGGGTTGGTGTTCCATGGAAACAGAGGTGGCTGGTAGCTTAAAACACACTGGAACAGGGTGAGGCTTGTGGCTGAGTGACGTAGGGAGTTCTGGGCGTACTCTGCCCAGGAGAGGAATCTGGACCAGTCCTCAGGGTTTGATGCACAGAATGTATGGAGAAACTGTCTTGTCTCCTCGTTGGCTCGTTCCACTTGATCATTCCCTTGTGGGTGGTAGCCTGAAGTGAGATTTACGGTGATCCCCATCTTATCCATGAAACTGGACCAGACCTGAGATGTGAATTGTGGTCCCCGATCACTGATGACCTCTTCTGTGATCCCAAAGTACCGGAATGCATGCTGGAACAGCAATTTGGCCGTCGTAAAGGCAGATGGCTTTGCCACAGTCTGGCAGAGACTGTGACAGAGGACGATGGTCTCTCTGTTGAGTGCACTAACTTGGAGGGAGAGAGGCTCAGTGCAGTGTGAGATGATGCCTCTCCCGATTGGGGCTCCATCAATGGCTTGGATCTTCTGTGGCTGTAGTAATGGATGAACGGAGATGTTGAACTGGTTCACTGTGTCTTGATCGATGAAATTCCCCACTGCTCTGTAGTCAATCAGTGCTTCTAGGACTAAAGAGACCCTGGAGCATTCAACCATGACTGGTAGAACAAATGCTGGCTGAGAGAATAACTGCTATCTGCATACCTCTCCGGTGCTGGTATCGGAGGAAACGGGGTATGAGTCGGCATGACGACCGGCGGGCTTTGGGAAAGACAAGTTACCTGCTTGGTCAGATAGGCGAGCTGGTGATCACCTAGGAGCCGTCCGTGGGCGTCAAAGGCTTCTTGCTAAGCCAGTGTATCTGCTGCTTCCATATACGGCGAAGTATACTGTCATGTAAAAGGAGGCGTGGACAGAAGCAAGTGCAGGTTATGTAGTTTAATCCAAAAACAGCAAGTCCAAAGGGTAATTCAAAAATCCACAACATTAAACAGGCAAGGGTCATATGATCAGGCAAACAGGTCAAAACAGGTCAAAACAGGCAAGGCAGAGAATCGAGGTCAGTGGAGTAAACAAAGTCAAAACCAGAATATCAACACTTAGAAAGGCTTGGTAAAAACAGAGACGATAGCAACTGAGCGTATACTTCACAAAGACATTGTATTCAAACAGTCTCTTTTATGTGTGGTGTGAATGCAAGTGTAAATGGGAAAAGGGGTCTCTGATTAGAACTCCAGAGAAGGTGAACATGTATGTGTGGGTGTGTGTGTGTGTGTGTGGGAAGTGTAGTCCTCTTTGGTCATGTTCCACGCATGGTGCATGGTGCAGTCTGAGAAATGGAGTTGCTGGTTTGCTATGATACGACACCCACTACTCAGAAAAAGATGCATTTCCTCTTTAGTCTGGTTCCTCTTGAGTCTGGTTTCTTTCATGTCACCCCTGGCTTGTTCTGTAGGGATCCAAGTCTACAGCCAGATTTGTGTAGTACTGCTTTGTGACTATGTCTATTGTTAAAAGCACTTCACAATTTAATTGATAATAGGCCCTCAGGACTGAAGTTACAGTAGGAAATCCTCTGCAGTGTTGTATACTTTCGCCCTGAGCATGAATTGTTATTTTAACCAAATATTTAAACCTCAGTCTTTTTCCTTTTACTTAACTTCTAAATCATACCAAGGCAGAATGAGTACACAGCAGACATGAAAAGCATTCAGCACAACCAGTACATGCTTCACCACATTTCCCCTTCAAACATAAAACCACAGTGTCCTCTGAGTAAAGAAGACAGTGAAACTGTGCATACTAGGGCGGGAACCCATTTACCAAGGTAAGTGTTTCTTAGTAAACCAGGAAACAATGTCTGAACCTAAGGGCTTAAAAAACTTTAATGAGGAAATTGTGGTCTCAGAGTTTTTATATGAGTGTTGTTGCACTTTGAAAAGACATACAGTGATGTGGTCTTCACATTCTGTCCATTTTATTTGATGAATAAATAAAGCTTTAGAAGGACTGTGAAACATGGATCCTCACAGAATGCAAACATATCTTAAATATACTGCACTGTGCAAAATGTTAATGCACATGTAAAGACATGCTAAAAAACAAAGATGCCTTCAAAAATAAATGTTTCCTACATAAGAAAACTACTATAAAGCACTAAAATGATCAAAGTAAATATTTGGTGTGACAGCAGTGACCTTTAGCAGTCTCTGCTGCTACACTGGGCGTAAGACAGAAATCCCTTGATGGGATGCCTGTCCACTGAGTGACTATTCACATCCTGTTCACACCTGGTATTAACATCCATCTTGGGTGATCCAATCACAAGTGGGCAGCCAAGATGCATAGCCATTTACACCTGGCCAAAAAATGTAATTTGTGCCTGGTTTGGAGGTGTACGTGTTCGGCATTGAATTTATTTGTCATGTCACTCCACAGTAGTGGTTAATGGCTCATATGAAAGTAGACAAGGTTTTAAGAATTTTCAGTTTTTCATAAGTATTTATTTTTTACTTTCTACTAGGTTTAAAAGTTATAATGTTATTGTGGCAGTTGTATACAGTGTTTTACTATCAGTTGTGCTCTCCGTTTTACCTCTGTATCAATGTTATTGTGGAGTGGTGTGAATTGTTTACCCAGCGGTGGGCTCAAACCCCTCCCCTTTCCCATCGCCCTGCTCACCAGCAGCTAAACACAGAGTCATGATCTTATAACAGACATTTATAGTAACTGAAGGTGTCCAATAATTCGATTTTCATTCTGCTGGCAGAGTGGAAGAACAGTGTACTGCGAGAAAGGGTTAATGCATGTCCTGTGACCATTTGCGTCTGGGTATCCTACATCATTTCTGCCGGAGAAAGCACATTGTGTACATTTATGGCAGTGTGGTCTGCTAACAAAATTTCTAAATTAATTGCAGAGGAGATGAAAGAAGCTACAAAAAGGTGCACACTAGAAGTGCAGTGAAGAGTTATTATCAGCACAATTGAATCTGAAAGCCAGACAGAAAATTGGTGCGACAAAAAGTGAAAGACGAGCGTCCTGCAGAGCCTGTGTAGATGCATGCCTTTTTCCCCTCTGCTCAATTCTCTCACTCCCACCAGAGTATCACAGTGTTGCCAAAAGAATCAATAGGCTGATATAGAGCGCTCACTTGTGGGAATAAATTTAACAGAGTATGTAGTTTATTGATAATCACTATCAAACACATCATACACTGGGGAGGGAACAGGACTTCTCGGAGAATAATTAGTAGGTGAAAGGTAATATGGTGGTGTGTTTGTAACAAAGCTACTATCATCATCAGAGGAAAGAGTAAACGGGCCCTCCACAGAGGTTATGGGAGACAGATGAGCCTCAGTTTGAGTGGAAGTATGAGCATAGGTCACCGTTGGAATTATACGATAAGCAGGAGGATAAGGAAACCCTGTGGGTACAGGTGAAGAGCAGAGATGTTCCAGCAGAGCTGTAACATCCACTGCCAAATGTGCCAGTTGATGACGTATATATTCACCCAGGCCTGAGAGATTGAGCAGCCGAGAGAAAGTCCAGCTGCAGGAAGGTGTTGATCAGCTGGACAGAGATAAGAGAGAAAGAATAAAAATGAGATAAAACAGTAGTGGTAACACTTCAAATATATCCACATATATACATGTACAAGCACATGCAAAGTATGAAGGAAACAGGTATCAATACATGACATGGAAAGAGCATAAAGTTGAAAACACAGACACACACACTTACAAAAAGTTTGAGAAACACCAAAAACATAATCTTAGGATTAGCGAGAAAATATGTGTAACAGTAAGCAATAATAAAAATGTCTCACCCATAATGAAGAAGATCTCATGGAGATTATCATGTCTCTTGCTAACCTCAGTGTTCATACGGTCATGAAAAACCTGGAAAAGTCATGAAATTTTAAAATGGCAATTTCCAGTCCTGGAAAAGCTTTGGAAAAATAAATAAACTAAGAAAGTTTTGGAAAAGTCATGTAAATTTGTTTCACAAATATTTGTCTACTTGAATATATGTTTAATTTATAATGTGTAGTATAATAATATTGGTTAAACAAATTACAATATTTAACATTCGTGCGATCTGTCAGAATACGTTATGTTCTCTGCGTGGGGTTATGGCAACTCAGTTGCAGCTTTGTACTTAAGATATAAACTTGTGCAATGCCGGGAAAATGCTGATTTAATCATGTTTGACTTCACTTGGAAAATACGTGTAGGCTTTCGGACTGTCCCCTTATTTTAAGGAACTGACTTTAGCCAGTGTATCGAAGCAAAGAGTCCGTCATGTTATTTGATTAAAGCCTGAATCACTGTTTACAGACTAAACAGTTACACATGCATGTCAGGCTATGGGACGGGTCCGAGGTGGAGACTAAATCCATCAGCTCAGAGTTTATGTGCCATTCATCAGCTCAAGACATCGCTGAGAAAATGAATAACTTACTTTCAGAGATCGGAATGACGAATCTTGTCCAAATCTCAATGGATGGGCCGAAGAGTGAATTGGAAAGTATTAAAAATACTTCAGAAGCAAGTGCAGAATCATGTGGGAAAGTTACCAATAAACATTGCACATACTGCACAATGTGTTCAGACATGGATGTAAATCCACCGGATGGGAAGTCGAACACGGACGCTCTAGCCTGCATTGGCTGTTTCGTGATTACCCTGCCCGTCACGAAGATTTTGTGACCGCAACTAAATGTAACACCCATTCATCCATCCATCTTCTATACCGCTTATCGTTCTTCAGGGTCACGGAGAACCTGGAGCCTATCCTAGGGAGCATCGGGCACAAGGTAGGGTACACCCTGGACAGGGTGCCAATTGGGTGTAACAAGCCCATGCTTAATTTTCAAAGCATCTGTGGATCGAGAATGTCAACGTATCAGAAAGACTGCTCTGGCCACATGTCAAAAAAAATACATCGAGATGGTAGAGAAAGGTGAACTACTCAGTCCAAAAGTGCAGTCATTTGATGAGGTGAAGATGTGATGTGCTGATCCACTTCTTCCCAGTGAAAGTGGGGATATTCAACAGCACTGCAAGAGAAATCAACCCCTTCCTCACCAGCCCATGCTGCCTCTCCTCTTTGATGACATGCACAAACTGATTAAAGGTAAGGATAAACATCTGGATCGTGTGATTTCTAATGTTTTATTGTACACATTGCAGTAATTAGAAACACGCAATTATATAAAATGGCATTTTTCCCCCCCCATTTTTCAACTCTTTATCTAGAGTAAGATAATGTAAAAGTTTAAGTAGGTTATACAAAAGAATAGTGCGTTTTTGTGTTTAGAAAAGTCGAGACACAGGGCAGAGTAATGAATTAAACGCAAGGTCTAGAGACGTGTTTTATTAAAAAGCTGAACTTCTTTTAACTTGAGCGACACCTACTGACCGGCACGCAAAGTGTTTATATTTTTTCTCTCTCGTTTTCCCCCTTATAACAGCGGAAACGACTTTAATTACTCTATTTATGTCATATAGATAAAAGGAAAATGTAAACTGTAATGAGTCTACTTTTATTTGTGCCCATTAAAAATCGAGTGGAAAATGTAAATGTTAAATATATGATAAAAAAAATATATTTGTGAATGTTTAGACTATATTTCACTTGTCTAGTTTTGTTACAGTTAATGTTCCTTCTTGTAGTTCAATAAATTCATAGATATTTAAAAATGTTTACAAAGTTTTAAAAAATTAATTTGGAGTGTTTAGCTCAAAACACAAATTTAATTTGACTGTAAATTTGCAAATTAAGTGATCAAACTGAAAAATAAAATCTCTCTATTTTTATTATTTTGGACAAAACCATAATTTTCCCTCATGTGAGATATGGTGAAGATTCGGCTTGTTTTGTCACATGGACAGGCCAGTGTGGAGAGAGGCTTTTCCATCAACAAAGAATTAATCATTAAGAATCAGAGGGAGAGGTGTCTGGTGGCTCAGAGGCTCAGAGTTGACCATGTCAGATCTGTAGGGGGCATAACCAAGGTAGAAATCACAAAAAAGCTGCTCCTTTCAGTTGCAGGAGCCAGGCAGAAGTACCATGGCTACTTGGATGAAGAGAAGAGAAAGAAAGAACTGCTAGCTGTTGAATTGAAGAGGAAGGCCCTCACAGGTGAGCTAGATGATTGGAAAAAGAAGAGGGCTAGAATGGAGGCAGACATTTGTGCTCTTGAAAAATCAGCGGATGAATATGCTGAAAAGGCTTAATCGTCAAGGAATCTGACCTTAATCACCAAATCTAACAGTTTCCACCAAACTGCAAATGAAGAGAAAGCATCTCTGCAGAAGATCGAAAAACAGATTGATGAGAAGCTTGCAGAAATTAAAAAAATAAACTCTGTCGATTGTTTTTGGGGAATGTGGAAGTCAAATACTGATGTTAACTTGTTAAAAATGGTTATTCAATGAGGTTAAATTTATGTCAGTTAAAGTTAATGACAACGTTACTGGACACTTTTTTTTTAGTTTAACATTGTTTTCTTCCATTGATTTATGTTAATAAATTTCTAAGGCGTTCTCAGTCTTTGATATTATTGAAATGTTATTGTGTTACTGTGTCAGCATTATTTTAATATATGCTTATTTTGTATTAAACTGCATAGCTTGCTCATTAATTTTATTTAAGATATGCTGTGGTAAATTTGAACATGGATTTTTATTCTTATTTCACATGTATACACAGACGTTTCATGGAACGCTGGGTCATAAATATTTACCTCAAAGTCATGGAAAAGTCATGGAAATGTATTGGTAAAAATGTGTACAAACCCTGCAACCTACACCAAGTGCTGCATGAAGCTCCTCTCAACCTGCCAGTGAAAAACAGGAATGTTGTTACCACCCTGGTGACAGTGCAGGCTGCGGATTGACAGGTGCTCTGGGGTCCTGCCCATGATCACATCACAATCATGACCCAGAGGCCTCTGTGGAGCTCTGTGAGCATGTTGCAGCAGCATGAACATGGTTCAAGTCCCAGTGGGCTACATGTCTGCTTCCCCTGCTGTCAGGCAAGGCCCAGGTGGTGGCCCAACAACTTCTTGTGTAAAATCCCAAGAGAACCCATGTCACACCCCTCTTCATCTCCCTCCACTGGCTTCCTGTAGCTGCCCGCATCAAATTCAAGGCCTTGATGCTCACCTACAAGATCTTGTCAGGAACAGCACCCTCCTACCTCAACTCTCTCCTGAAGGCCTACGTTCCCTCACGCAATCGATTAGCGACCGACGTTTAGCAGTTCCAACTCAGCGTGGCGCAAGGTCCCTTTCCAGAACCTTCACACTAACTGTTCCTCAGTGGTGGAATGAATTTACAACCTCAATCCGGACCACAGAATCTCTCACCATCTTCAAAAAACAGCTAATGACCCACCTCTTCCATGAACACCTAACCAACTCATAATTAATAAATAAATAAATAAATAAATAAATAAATAAATAAATAAATAAAATTTGCACTTACACCTCTACTCTGTGCACTTTGCTTCACCTGGAACTCAATTAATAGATCTCGTATGGTAGCACTTCTTGTATTGTTCTCTGCTTAATATATCGCTTTGCTTGTATTTTTCTCATTTGTAAGTCGCTTTGGATAAAAGTGTCCGCTAAGTGAATAAATGTAAATGTAAAGTCAACTAGAATACCAAGACATAAAAAAGCAGATTCTGCAGCAATCCGTTTGTGTTTGTACAACACTTCCAGTACACCTTCCTAAAGTGCTTGCCAGATTAAATAGATCAGGTGGTGCTGGAGGACTTCATCGCATGATTGCCTGAGGAAACACCAGCCGATGACGGTGGATGAGGCCATTCACAGATGATCATCTGATGCCCTATCCTGGGACATTTGGCACCTCCTCTCTCTCTCTTTCAACTTCATTCTACTCATATCCCCACTCCTCAGAAACAAGGAGCCTCCTCCTAAACTCATTATTTGACTCTAAACAGACTTGCTCTTACCTGATCCCTCCATGCTCTCCTTCCAGTTTTCCAGTCCACTGAATGGTCTCACCTCACAGTACCTGAATGACTTTCTGGTCTATTATGATCCACCATGTCTGCTTTGACCTTATTCACAAGTGATGAAAACAGAAAATGAAACAGATAGGCAGCAGCAGTGTTACAGTCATAGTTTTGGTCTGTGGTGGTGAAACAGGAACTCAGTGTGAAGCTCTCTGTTTATCAGTCATTCAAAATCCCTATCCCTATCACCTATGCAAATGAGCTGAGGGAAGTGAACGAAAGAATAAGGGCCCAGGTACTGGTGGTGATAGAGAATTCTTGACCGACCTGAAAAAGACTGTACTGAAGATGGTACTTTTACTGAAGATCCTCAGTACTGTTTGACTTTATAGCAAAGGGTTGTGGATGAGTAATGACTCATAATTGAGCATGGGTTCCGTTCATGTGTTTGGTTCCTCTCAAGGTTTCTTCCTCATGTCGCCTCTGGCTTGACTCATTCCAGGATATAAATCTAAATGTGTACCTAAACTTCTGTACAGCTGCTTTGTGACAATGTCCATTGTCAAAAGCTGTATATACATAAATATAATTGAATTGAAAGTTCAGACAGTAGATATAGACTATAGATATAGACTATAAACCAGTCCAAAGTTTGGTAACCCCTGCTTATACTGTAGGTGGTCTTCTTCTTTATTTATTTTTAGTATTTTCTACCATTTTAGAGTAATAATGAAGACATTATAAAATAACACACATGGCAGTGACTAAGATAAATGTCAAAGAAATAATACTTTGCACACTCTTGATATCTTCTCAGCTGGCATCTATAGCATCATGAATAGCATTATCTATGAAGTGTGTGTGTATATATATATATATATATATATATATATATATATATATATATATATATATATATATATATATATGAGACACTGCAGTGCACAAAATAAGTAGTTCAACGAGCAACCATGACATGTGGTTTATTACAATGGACAACAAATTTCTTGCTACCTGAAAAGTTTTGGGTGTATTTTCTTGTCACACACTGATTTTAGTGTTTTCATTCCTTAATTTTAATGTTGTGTACAATGCAAATGAAGAAATGTACATCACATGACACATGCTAGGAATGCAGCTCGGATACACCAAATACTAGGCTTCATTTGTGAATAGGAAGCTGTGCTAAAGAGTCTCATTACATAAAATTGTGATGGTCAGACAGTAAGCATATAGTTCTAGGACAGAAAAATATGGTGCATAAAGCACTTATCAACCAAACAAAAATATGTTTGCCTCTTTTTCATATGAAATTTGGGCTGATTTTTTTTTTTTTTTTTTTTTTTGTGAAAGCAATGAACAAGGAAAATGAAGAATTCCAATCCAAGACAGATGTTTTTCAATGTACCTGATGACAAGATAAAGGAAGGGTTTTTTGGACCAGAAATCAAACAGGTCATCAATGACAGGCAATTTGAAGCACTACTAGTGGGGCCTGACAGAACTGCAAGGAAGGCATTCAACAATGTTTCTGAAAATTTTCTTGGGAACTATAGAGCACCAAACTACATGCAGCTGGATAACAATACAAACTTACCCATGGGGTAAAAGTAAAATGTGTGTTTATCTAAACTCCTCCATGACACTATGAAATTGTATTTGTGTTCAGTTTGAAGAGCGCTGTGATGATCAGCGAACATTTCTGTGGTAGCAACACTTTCATAAACAAATTGTTGTCTAGTGTAGTATTGCATTAAGAAAGTCTAGCAAACTATACAGAACCAGAAATTTCTGCAGTTAACTGATAACTGAGCTATGATGTCATGTGGGAGGCACTTATATACCACTGAAATGCAAGAGATTTTATTTGACAGGTGTGTGAGCCAGTGATCTAATAATGGGTAGTCATTGCTTAATAAATAATTTATGTCCACATTTACCCGTTGTTCGTAGATGATATTGTTCTCTTGGCACCTTCTGAACTGGTCCTCTAACATGCACTTTATACATTTTGCTGCTGAGTGTGAGGTGTTTGGAATGAAAATAAGCACCTATATGTGCAAGGCCATGAGATGTTCCCTTCAGGTGAGGGGAGAATTTTCAGTATCTTGGGATGTTATTCACAAGTGATGGAAAAATAGCATGAGATTGACAAACAGATAGTCAGTGGCAGCAGCGTTACAGTCGCTGTATCTGGTGTGCAGACAAAACTCTCTGTTTATCAGCAAATCTACATCCCTGTCTTCACCTGTGGTCATGAGCTGTGGGTAGTGACCGAAAGACAATACTGATACAGGCAGCAGAAATTAGGTTTCTCCAAAGGGCTGCTGGGTTTCTAGGACAGTGTTTCTCTCTTGTCACAAATGAGGTCTACAAACTATCAACAGATTTACCTAATTGCATCTAAGTCAAACATCCTTCAAATATTAAGCACATTATTACTTATCTTAGTGATTCAACCATCATCAATCTGGGTCTGATTTTGTGTGTTTTCCATCGGACTGGTCCCCATTCAATATAATTATTATTGTAATGAGTGTTCGGCCACCAGAGGGCGGCACAGGACCACTCTAGAGTAATCAGAAGTAATAAGCCACAATTGGACTATTGGCTACTTAATGATAGGAACACACTAGACGATTTTGTTTTCTGGTTCGCTTCCTGTAGCAAGCGGTCAGCAGTTTTCTCCCTGGCATTGCGAAAGTTTATAATTAGTCAAAGTTTTAATGTTTCCAGAAGCCTGTGTATAACGTTTTCCCAAGTTTGGGCAGATAATGAAGCTGGAGGCAGGTTTGTGTCATTTTGACACATCCGGCTCTGTGCTGGTGGCGCTCTCGCTTACCTGGTCCGGGGATGTGATGGGAAGTTTGGATCAGTTCACTGACACGGATCTTTGAGTCTCGTTCAACAAAATGAGCGAATCTTTTTTTCGAGTCATTTCGTTAATTTCACCAGAATAGAATTAAAATCAATCAATCAATTAATCAATCTCTCTATCTCTCCCTCTCTCAAAACGAATCACGATCTTAGACAAGATTACAGAGTCATAGTAAAGATTCGTTCAAAATGAACGAATCATTCATGAATGACACATCACTAGTCCGGTGCTTTCTAGAAGCACACAGAGACACAAACAAATCACTTCCAGTAATTACACACAGGTGAGAATAATCACTCTGCACACTGTACTCTTAATTCCACCTTTGGTGTTCGTTTTCATGAGTTTTTCTGTTTTGGCTTTCTAACCCGGAGATTGCAGGTTCGACTCCCACTTTGGGGGATCTTTAATTTGTGATTTCTTCTGTTCATCCCTATTTGCTTTGCACTTGGGCCCTATCTGTTAAGAACTGTTTACTGGCTTACTCATTTTGCACAGATCTCCCATACACGGAGGCCTGGGTTGGATTCCAGCACAGGGCAAGGAACCATGTTTTAATTACTAAAATCAATATAAAAAAAAACAATAAATTACTCACCTCAGATATCTTGCATCCCTTTTATAAAGTTTTTTTTTTTTTTTTTTTTTTTTTTTTTACTTCCAGAGAGTCAAATTAAGGTTGGATTTGGGTCAGTACTCAGTACACTCAATGTTTATGAAAAAATTGCAAAAAAATTTATTCAGTGATATTCAGAATGGTTCAACATTTATGAAAATCTCAGTATAATATTAAAAAGTTTGTACCATTTTCTTGTGTAGTGGATCTTGACAAGTTCCAGGTGCTGTCTGGAATATTCCATAAGTGTAATAAGTGATTAAATTACATAAAATTAAAATATTCTCCCTTTGTTTTTATAGTTGTAAACAAAGAATTTCACAGTTCAGATCTTTCTAACATTTATGTTGTACTTATCTATCTATCTAAAAAAAATTATGTGTTTGTGAAATTTCTGTCCACTCTGTCATAACTCTCATAACCACCTCTTTAAGACAACAGCCTTTGACACAAGTTACATCACAATCATCATACATTTTATAGATAGCAACTGCTGTGTACACAGGTAAGTATCTACACTATTTTCTAATTTTCATCAGCTGGATGAAGTCAGAGGATGCTTTCTGGCATAAAATTAGAATTTAATATATTTTTTGTCATTATGTGTAATATTCAGTTGCAGTTTTACATTGCTTACTGTCAGCATTTTAACAGAATTTCTCCCCCATCAATGTAGTGAAACTACAATACCCAGGATGCGATATGCAAATACAAAATTTCTTCATTAGTAATGCTTATTGTGATCAACCAATCCAGACCTCTAAGTGAGACACTTTGTCTTACTCTCTTGCATCTCCTGGTAGAAAAAACATAGTGGGAGAGTGGTGGTTTGTAACAGCAAGCCAAAATTGCTTTTCTAAAATGTCACATTGTGCTGTTGCGTGTCAAAATCAGAAAGTTGATGTGCTAACTAAGATTTTAACAGGCTTGGCCTGCTAGTTACACAACATGCCTAATTTATATTGCTTTAACAAGACTTGCATGCATAAAATCTACATCTCGGAACTAGCTAGCTAATACTCACTAGGTCATGTTTTTACTGTGGAGTTGCTTTTAATGGACATGTATAACTATCTAAATTTATAGAGTGGTGCAGGGATGAAGTCATTTTGTATGACCCAGAAACGAGTTAGCATTTCAGCCCTTCCGGTTCCATTATCCTGAAGTCGATGGGTTTTTTGAATGGGATTTCGGTTAAAAGCCTGAAATAAAGTCTGCGGTAAACACAAGCTCAAAATATTTTCACGTTTTATTATATGACTTAAAATACACCAGTAATACCCCAATCGTGATTTTTTTTTTTAAAGCTTTTACGTGTGAAAAAGGTGGTTGCTAAATGGGACTACAGACGTTGTCGGGGACTGGTTCAGGTGTGCTGTGTACAATTCCCCACAAATTGTAAATCCGTATTATGGAAAACCTTGCTAAATAAAGTTTGGAGAAGTTGTCAGAAGCTTGGTGATGGTGATGTTGAGGTGGAGCGACCGTGGTGTAGTTTGTTTATAGCGTACAGTTAGCTGTTTATTTCTGGTGATTGTATTTAGGCTTCAAACTTTATAAAAGTTGTGTTTATTTGTGAAAATTATCTTGAGGGACAGAACATGTTAGTATTGTAAACTTTTGTTGATCACAGAGCTTATTTTTTACGATAATTCAAAATCCTATGGGAAAATCTTATTGGGATTTTGTCGAGGGAACCGGTGTGATGATAACTTCCGGGTTCTGATAAAAAAAATGACATGCGCCATTCTATTGGGTGATTTGTCTGCGTCTCTGCTCTTGTAAACACTGTTATTGACTTTTCAGCATACACCTGAATTGTTTATTTGGTAGCATATTGTTATATTTGATGCGTATTTTCATTTGGTTGATGGGATTTTTATTTATCCTATATTTTGCTTCCACGAGATGATGCACTTTAAGGATCAGTCGAATTTGATGTAAAGATTTGCACATTATCAGGAATGTAGCACAACATGGAGGTGAAAGCAGCGGTCTGTTTATTTAAATGTGAAAGTGCAATAAAAATCTTGTCCCTAAAATCAATCAATAATCATGATAAATAATCGAGTTCTCAATATTGATCAAAATAATATGGATTATCATTTTGGCCATAATCGTGCAGCCCTAATGGAAATACACTATAACCCAAAAGTTTGTGGACACCGCCAATGCCGCATTAATCCATTGGGGCCCGTTATATTGGACACTTGCATTAAATTTGTTGATCAAATAAAAATAAAGACAAATACAGAAAGCATATCAACCCATATAGGCTAAAAATAATCCACATAAATGAAACAGTTGTATCGAGTAATAATTTTACAGATCAGAAACAGACCAGCAAATAAAATGTATTAAGTCTCACTCAGCACTAAAAGGGCTTCTTCCTGCTCTTCTTCAAAGAGAATTGCTCGATTAAATTCTTAATATCGAGTTGACATATCAATGTCATACTCACTTGACATCACTGGCAAACAGTTAAGCCTATGTTCATGCATTGATGTTCTCCAGTCTAATTTTTAAAGGGGGCCCCCTAGTGTTCGGGGTCCTGGGCTGCAGCCCATGATGCCCATTGGGATAACTTGGCCTTGGATGAACATCTCATTCCAGATGTATTCCCCATAATTTCTTATATGCAATAACAGTCACAACAACACATAAGAGTCTTTTACTGTTTAATACTGCAACAACAATGTAGAAAACATTTTTATTACAATTAGCATAGTAGTTCATATAGCATACACACATACATTTTGTTTCCAGAACATGGCCAGAGAAGAGTTTCACGCTTGTGAGAGTTTGCAGATTTTGCTTTCCTGGAGTGCTGATCAATCAATTTGATTTGTGATGTTCATATTCTAAAGAAAGTGGGCAGAAATGATACCATCTACTTTTCTGATAATCTCAAAGCAATCTATTATTTTTGCTTTACTTGGTCTTTTTTCACAAAAAGGGGTATTGAAATAAAATTTCAGACCTGGCCCAATCATAATCTGAACAATACAGGGGTTTAAAATGTTATTAAATCTGTAACAGGAAATCTCACAATTTGTTGTGTACACAACATTTATACATATATACACACACACACACACACACACACACACACATTTCCATCCTTTGCGCTTCAAAGATTGTGTTAGACCCATTGGTGTGCAAATAGGTAAAGTGTGGAATGCTCTTTGGGACTTGGTAAGTTTTTCTGTGTCTGAAATAGCATCCTACTCTCAGTTCCCTACAGAGTGCAAAGCACTAGAGTTGTGCAAACAGGACTGGGATCCAGCAATCCAGCAGAATCCAATGAAAATGTCAAAAGCATTACATGATTTGACAATTTCTATATTTTATCATACACACTAATAATTCCTGGTTTATAGTTTGGCATTCAATCCGTCCCCTTCCCTTTCTCTTGCATGTGGTGAAAATACAAGATGTTTCCACATCACCATTTCAGGCTGGACCTGACCGAGTGAAGTGGGTCGTCCAGTCACCAGATGCTCACCTGCAGTCATGACCCTCGAGACTGATTCCAGGACTAGGTCCTGGTAAACCTAACCAAGGCAAGGTACTTTTCATCTTTTTTGTATATTTCATGGGGGTCATTAGGATGCGTCTTTCTCGGACCCCTCCCCTAAGATCTGTTCACCAACGATGGCCCTACTAAAAGCATTAAGCTCACAGAGAAAATCCTGAGTTGAGTTAAGCCCCTTCACCACACAAAGTATATAAACTTTTAGCAAATAAAATTGCTAGCATTGTCAAATATCTGTGGTATAAATGGTCTTCAGCAGCTTTTCTATGAAATTGTAAACTTAGCTTTTTTCGGTTGATGTTTGTTTAAAACACACCATCCTGTGCACAACTCTAGATCTCACTCACATTTCCTCATAGAAAAGCTGGAAGACAAAACAAGAGAAGAGGGACAAGACCATGACCTGTGGGTGAGGCCAGTTCGTTCTCGCATCCCCTGGAAAGACACACAATTTAATCGTTATATCTAATTTAATTGACACAAAACACACACACTTTTATTAACATTACTCTGCGTTTTAGCCAACATGGTCCATGCTAGTGGCCCATGTGCAGCGAATCCTGTAATATTAATATATCTATTACATATTAACACAACAGCTATAACTGACTGTTTATTATGTAACCTACCTGTTTAATATGTGTAATTTACTTATTATCTCAATTACATTTGTTTCTCATGTGGTACAAAATAATTTGTGATTGAGTGCTTGTTTTGTTAGGACCAGTATTTGTTTGGGGTTCCAGAATTCATTTTCCAAATATCTCCTGCCATTAAAACTGCAGAGGAGAACTGCGATATTCATTATTTTAATTTGATCTTCAATTCACTGTGGTAAACAGCTACATAATATAGTTTTTTCAATGTCCAAATATTTATGGACTGTATTTGGTGTATATAGGCCAAATATCCATGACATAATCTATATATCATGTAAACCTTGGTGGGATTGGTCAAACTTCCTGCAAGAGCATTGGGTTCGGGCAAAAATAGGATACAATAAACAGTCCATTTTAAAATAAACTGAATTATTGGTTTTACAAGAAATTAAGTGTTTTGCAGATAATTAAATATACAAGTTTGATATTGACTCACCTGTGGGAACTGACTTTTGATTTGTTTCTTTAGATGGCACAGGTGTTACTGCAAGGGGGAAAAACACACACCCTTATTAGATTTATCTTTTATCTTAACCTTTTAACCATATGATAAATTGTACATTTCATAATGAATTTTGAATAATGGCAGCTGAATATATTGACAACCGGTGACTACCATTCAAACCATTTTTCAAAGGAAATACACCTCTGCATGTCTCTGGACAGGGTATATGAAGAAAAAAAAACAACTACAAAAATGTATTTGTAGATATTCCCATTTTAATTGCATAGTGTGTCACTTCCAGGGAAAAATGACCAAAAAGAACAAAATGTTCATAATCATACAATAAATGCTGTCTAGAATTTCTTTCCACTGGAGACATTTCTTCATCTAGAATAGTTGGCAGCAAACATGGTTCATCTGTGTGTTTGGCTCTGCATTTTCCCACACACTAGTTCCTTTTCCAAACATTGCTTGGTGAAGAAAATAAAATGATTGGCGTTTATTTGTTTTGAAGAAGGTGGTATTTGTATGAGGTTATGTGCACTTCTCTGAGGTTCTTTACCAACTTGGGGGTGTTCAATGCTGGAATATCTCCTCACAGTTCAACAGGATTCAGTCCTTCCACCACAAGGCTCTTGTTAATCTCTTCTCTGCTCTCCATATTTATCTAGGTCACCAGTGTGAAAGTTTAGAATCTGGAGAGTGTGGTGCATCTTCAACTATATTGCCTGGAATATGCTTAAAGATGTCACTCTGACTTCCTGTTTATTGTCGTGTGAAGTTAATCGTGCTGTGTATACTGCACAGTATATACATATTTCCAGATTGTGTTCCAAGTCTTTGCGTGTTTTTGTTTCTTGTAATCCTAGTTATTTTGAATGTTTAACCATCTTTTTGAAATTCTGTATTTTTTTATTGATTTATTTTACATTTATTCCTGGGTCTCGACAGAAGAACATTCTGTAATAATGGATTCGCCAAACATCATCCAAGTGAGCATGTATCAACATTCAGTTTGGAGGATGAGGTAGTGGGACAACATCTGTTGCAGCAACAAAACTGAATCCATGAACAACAAAAATGTCTGTACCAACTTACCACTGCAATCACAGGGCTTTCACAACTGGTCACACTACATGCTTCCACGATCCCTAGAGCATAGGGGTGGCAGTCAGCCTGTGCAGAGGGTAAGTTTGGTCAGGCTTCCTCAAAGGGAAGATGATCACTCGCAGTAACTCGCCATCCAACTCCGGCAAGGACACCATTGCTCCTCCACATGACTCTGATGTCTCTGTCACTCCAGAACCTCCACAACCTGCTGACTCTACATAGAGCGTTGCCTTCAATTCAATTCAATTTTATCTGTTTAGCGCTTTTAACAATGGACATTGTCCCAAAGCAGCTTTACAGAAATATATAAATTCAGGATATTTAAATGTATGAATTTATCCATAATGAGCAGCCAGAGGCGATGGTGGTGAGGAAAAACTCCCTGAGACGATATGAGGAAGAAAACTTGAGAAGAACCAGACTCAAAAAAGAACCAGTCCTCATCTGGGTGACACCAGATAGTGCGATTATAAATAAATTCCTTCTATAAATGTGCTAATACTACATAGTCAAATAGTGCAGATGTGTAACCAGGAGAATTCATTACAGGTTTCACATAAAGTCTGTTTTGTTGAACTTCTCCACTGTTCACTGATTGAGACTTGAGTGCAAATCTGTTTGTGGTGATTGCAATAAGGATATAATAGCAATTGTAGTCCTAGTCATCATAGCATAACTGTTCATATGAAGTGAGGTCCAAATGAGGTCTTCACTTGACTCGTTGTTGCCCCTCTGCCTCCACCGGACCCCGCTAAATCAGTCATTGTTGCTCCTTCTGGGAAATGCTGGCATCCACTCCCCTGCCATATGTTAGCATTATGGCCAGTAATCCAGGACCCCCTTCCTGTCACGAATCACACCTGTCAGCACACCTCATGGTTCCCAATGCATAGAACAAAAATTGGTCACACATACAACCAAACACAGTACAACGTGAAGTGAAATGCTGTTTACGATTGTCCAGTGATAAAACAGAATTGTAAAAGCAAAATGTATTTATTTATATAAAAGCAGAATTTGCTTACATAAAAATATAAACAAATGATATAAAAGAAAGAGGTCAGAAAAAGTATGAACTGTATGTGGAATAAAAGTGCAGATGTGTGCAGTTGTATGTACAATACAGTGCTGTGCATTTGAGCTGAGGCTGTGTAGTGAAGAAGCTAACAATGTAATAAAAATGTATAAATACAAGATATGCCATGTGTGTTGACAGGAATGTTGGGTGTTGTGCAAAGAAATCTAAGGTCTGTATCTATGTGCATGTATAAATAGTCCTGCGTGTTGTCCTGGTTGAGGGCCTGAATGGCCTGTGGGAAGAAGCTCGTCCTCATTATGTACAGTAAGTGTTGGCCTTCAGGGAGCAGAAGTGCGTCCATGACTGCAACAAGGAGAAGAGTCCATTGTTCAGATGGCTGAGGTCCTTCATTATCTTCCTGGCCTTGGTCCAGCACCACTTGCTGTAGATAGACTGCAGGTCATGGAGCTCAGTGTGGACGGTACACTCAGCTGATCACTCCCTCCTCGAGAGCCACCTATCCTGCTTGGTGCTGTTCCCAAACCAGGCTCTCATGCTTCCTGTCAGGATACTCTCGATGGTGCAGGAGCAGAAGCTCTTTAACACCTTAGAGGGCTGTTTAAAGTCCCTTAAGTGCTTAAGGTGGTAATGACCTTCTTGCTTCACATTTCTTATTTCATATTTCTAGTTTCATCCTTGTTGCTTTGCACGTTTACTGTTCCTTTTGAATTCTATATATTTACTCATTAAAACTTGTATTTGTTACCAGTGGTTTGAAACTTCAGTTTGAAGTGTTTTAAGCCTCATCAATACCAAGAAAATCAGTTCATTCTTGCTTTCATGGGTAAACCCCATAGGGAGGCTGTGGCTCAGGTGGTAGAGCAGGTTTTCCAATAATAGTAGGCTTGGTGGTTTGATTCCCGAGTCCACATGCTGAAGTGTCCTTGGGCAAGGCACTGAACCCCAAGTTGCTCCTGATGGCAAGCTAGTGCCTTGTGTGTGTGTGTGTGTGTGTGTGTGTGTGTGTGTGTATAGGTGTGTGTAAAAGTTTAAAGTGCTTTGTAGAACCGCTAAGGTTAAAAGGCTATAAGTGCATACCATTTAGAATTTAAACACATTCTGATTTAAAAATATTGTTATGAAATGGTTGAATGTGTTGAAACAGAAATTCAAAGATGGCCCACTGATTTATGTTCTCCTTTTTTAATCTAATACCAAAGATGTACTTTAATTAACTGTGTAGTGCAGAACACAGCTAGGTTTGTAAAACACCATTCATTTGCATGCCATTAAACAGGCATACATAAATAATTTTTGTTGTACAGCAAGTTTAGTAAATTTCCACATAATCCTGTTTTCTAGTGTTACTCTGTATTCTTTTGAGAATAATCCACTTACCATCGACTGTGACACTGCTGATTAGATCCCATTTGTCATCGACACGTGTAGATCTTTTTGTGCGTCTCACTGCCTGGTAGCTCTGGTACACACCCTTATCAGCAAGTGTAAGATTCTTCAACTCCAAGGAACAGTCCCCCTTAAGCAGCTGGGTCTCAGGAACAGTCACACGGCCCCCATATCCATCACCCTGAAATGACTCCTTGCCCTTTCGCTCAAACACATCACCCTTATCAGTGCTCCACCTAATATATGGAGTTCCACCTACAACTCTCAGTGTACATGGCAGGACAACTGTGGAACTCTCTTTGCCAAATACATGTTTTGCAGAGAGGAGGCCTGAGATGGGAAAATTAAAAAATTAAGTTAAACTTTAAATTAATTTCAGCACCTTTTATGTAATGCTCTTATGTTAAGAAACTTATAATTCATTTATTTTATTTAAACAAGCAATATACTTACCCACACAGGTGGTGATCCACAATATGCAAATTGGTAAAAAGGTGGTCATGATGCCCGGATAGTCTCTGGGGGAGTGTGTGCTGGTTTCCTACAACAAGCAGAGGCAAGATTTAACAGAGAAATATATACAAATATCTACAGGTAACAGTGTATGATGGAACTTATCAATAAATTCTCATTTAAATAATTATATAATAATTCCAAATAAACAACATAAATCCTTGCCTAAAAAACAATCTAGGTAAAGCCATAGTATCAGTGTAAACCACAAGTTTTATCAGTGTAAAATGACTCTAAATGCCTAGCCCTAATGGTTTCTTTTCAAGCAACTCAAGAAACTAAGCTTCTGTGTACATTATTTAATCACCAGTTACCACTCAGTTCCAGTAGGTGGAGTTCATGTCTTTCTTATAGGAACCTTTAACTAAAATGATAGTTGTGTTACAAAGATATTATATAGTACTGAAACCTTGTTGTCTTGTGTATGTTAAAATAATTAAAATGTACAGTTTTCCAGCAATGACCTGTACTTCATGTGTTTTGCACGTGAGGATGTGTTCATAGAAGATAAATATGAACATCTATTTAAACTAAGTGTTTCCTAACTTCAGTTATAAATTACATTGCTATTTTTAAGACTATTCTGTAGAAAGTGCAGGCAGGACAAACAGCCCATTTTGAGACACACACATACACCCAAACAGGTTTTCCCCCCAGTGTCCCAGCTTACACTACACAAAAGTTAATGTTAGCCATATGGACACAAAGCTGCATGAAATTAGACCAATTTACACCACCATTTCCAAGTCAAAATATCAACAACATTTAAATGTCAATACCAGCAGCGGGCCATGCATTTTACAGCTAGGCCTTCAGTGCCATCCTCCCGCAATTTAACCACTTTCAAATAACCTCACCATGACACTAGGGCTATAGGCTATTCCAGTGGTTTTCAAAGTGGGGGCCGCCAGGGGGCGCCCGGGGGGCCTCAAAGCCACCAAGCCCATCCCTCCCACTAGTGTGTTTTCTCTTTCTCACTCTCAGACAACCACACACACACAATCAATTCCTAATGTAATGTAATGTAAAGATGTAAGATGTAATTATTAATAAAAAAAAAAGGGGTATATATTCAGAAGTCTGTATTTTTCATGTGTTTTAATGATATCTTGCAAAAGGGGGCCTCGGTCAAATGTTAATGCCTTTTGGGGGGCCTTGCCCTGGAAAAGTTTGGGAACCCCTGGGCTATTCAATGGCTGCTATTGTAACCACTTTAGCTGCCATTTTGATTATAATTGTGGGAGGATAACATCAAGGTTGTACCACTAATACGCACATCAAATCACATCAAATCAATGTCATTACCAGAGAAAAAAGAACAAACTCAGTACAACCAGTCACATTTACTCACACGACAACCAAGCAAGCAAAAATGCTATAAAACACAAAACACAATCAGGTTTCAAGAGGCTTTCATACTGATTCCATCCAAGCTGCTGGGCCTAAACCTACATGCCACCACACACTCAGTCACAGCCAAGTCACTGAAACTGAACATCATTAACACCAGCAGCAATGATCTAAAGCAATCAAATAATAATAATAATAATAATAATAATAATAATAATAACAATAACAACAACAACAACAAGTAACAGGTCTATCGATCTTCTCTCATACTATGGTAATATGGACAATCAGAGTAACTGTATGATCATCTGGTAATTAAAACGCCTGAATAATTAAACAACAGTGTGGTGTAACACAAAAGTGTCGCAATAAAAATATTAAGTTTTTAAATTCTTCAACTTAAATATAATTTTCAGAAAAAGATCTTACTCTGATGAAGGTAGAACACTTGGTGTGTAAAATTTTGATATGACTAAATAGAAAGAAAATGTGTTTAGAAGTTTCCACCAGTCACCACCCCTCTACTGCTGCCTTTGTTTCCCATAAAGGTCACATTTCAATAACGCCTCTTACTTCCTCATGCTGAGTGTTGAATGATGATGAGGAAATACATTATTTCTTAGCTGTATTCTACTATATATATTACTTAAAATTAATTAAACGCTGTACTTAACAGTATTTTAATTGTATTAGACTTACTTGTCAGTAGACAGTAGAAATAAACTATAGACTTTTGAAAAGAAACAACATTGGTTGTCTATGAATAAACAAACCCTGAGTCAGTGGAATTTTCCACTTCAAATGTTGCAGTGACGTTGTGCTGCCGTTGAACGGCGCTGTTTAGTAATATAACACTAAAATAGACTTTAATACAGCATAGTCTCAAGAAGGAGAAATAAACCCAGTGACATGAATATGCACTTTCGTGTGGAATATATAGTACAAATTGAATACATTACATACTTTACTATAATATATAATGGGTTTTTATCCAGATTATCTTAACAAAGTCATATTAATCTGATTTCTTTATTTATTTTAGGTGTACTATATTACCATTTATTGATATTTCTCATTTGTAAGTTGCTTTGGATAGAAGCGTCTGCTAAATGAATAAATGTGAATGTAAATCCTGTAGACTCTTACCTCGGAGAAGGGAAATACCGCGTTTACATTCCGCAGATTCACAACGCCAGTCTCCGAGACGAGTTACACGTAAACATATGAAAGTTTGGAGCCGTGTGCAGACACCCAACCCTATCCGGGCCGTGTGCAGATCTCAGCATACACGTTGCGCCACGCCTTAACCGATCCGGGCCGTGTGCAGAGCTGCAAAACACTTCCTGTAAACACTTTTTTGCAAGGCTGCACCTCTCGAGTTTAACAAACCAACATTACATTCGGTTTTCCCTGAAGCAATAATATCTATGTAGTATTATTCAATTTCTCCACCTAAAACAAACAAACAAATAAATGCAAACATAGCATGGTGAGCTATGGTTGTGCTTTGACACACTCTCAAAAATACAGGTAGCAAACTCTACTTTTATTTGTTTGCTGGAAGTGCTACCATAAGTGTACCATTACTATGTCTCTTTTACTGGGTAGATGTAACTTTAATTAGCTTTTAAATGGTTATGAAACCTCCCTCTTTCAGCTCAAGTCTACCTCTCAATCTTTTTGAAAAATGCAGCTGAAATGGGCGTGGATGGCTGTGCGAAGAAGGGAGGGGGAGTGGGTTCACAATGAAGATGGATAGTGACATAGAAGTTTGCAGATGAGCCAGAAGACCTCTCTCCTCCTGAGTACCCAGGGCTAAATGGAGACACAATAGATAGCGGTGCAGGTCCTCTGCCCTGTCTATTTGAATGGCCCGTGGAGCTTTAAGTGGTTTAATTAGCTCAAAAGGCAAGTAAAACGGTTATGGTTAAAAAAAAAAACATGCCTCATTTGAAGGGATGGAAAAGTCCTTGGGACTACGGCATCATTGTGTAGACACAAACTGCTTTCATGAGCAAGTCCGAAGTCCACCTTTCTCCAATTCTCATCACTCTCCCGAGAAAACACACTCGAACTCTTACACCACTGAAACAAACACTCGCAACCCATTTGAACGCCTCTCTCAAATACTACATCTGTAGGAAAGCACCAAGTGCTGTCATGAATAATTAAGAGACAGCATCTTCTCATAGGATAAGGACACGCAGGCTCATGAATAATTATGAGACACCGACGTGACATTCCAAACCAGGAAGATGAAAATGGCGTAAAAAGCACAAAATGAACCAGATTTCTCCTACAATTAATATTAACGGATGCTAAGATTGTCTTTTATGATGTGCGATACAAACACCTCTGTTAAAATCTCAGAAAATGTAGTTTAGTATTTCATGACGCTTTAAATAAAAGTTTCAAAAGGCACATCAGTGGTCCAATTATGCACCTTAAATTATTTTTAAAAGTACACCACATTCACATTTCCAGGTGAAAGACACCAAATGTACAAAAAGTGTACGCTTGATGATACCGTGCATGCAACAAGAAAATGCACTGTTTAGTACCTTTATTTCTAAGCATGTATACATCCTGATTGTGTCCTACTGATTCGAAATTTTAAACAGTCTTATGGATTGTTAATATGGTATGTTCCTTATTAAAACCTGTTAAACCTGCATTAATAAGGATAATAAGTCTCCTCATCAGTACACAAAACAGTAATACACAATCATGTATTATTATCACAGCAGTATACACTACTACTCGGATGAAAAACAAACACACATCATTCTCTAAATTGTATACCAAACAGGTCAGATTATGATGAAGTTTCAGATCAAAACTGCAAAATTGATTAAGTACATTAAGTCTGTGTGAATTATGATAAATGTACACATTTACAGCTAGAGCATAAAGACACAACTTTGTGTTCATCTACAAAAAGTCCATCTTTGTTCACCTAAAAGCACAGAACGGGAGAACACACCAGGATTAAATGTTGTATATATGAAAGTTTCCTAAGACAATCAAGTTTGAAGTATGTCTGGTATTTATTTCAGGTATCTCTGAATAGAGTTGTGAGTAAGAGCTGAATTATGAAAATTAAGAGGTTTGTGCATATGGCATTTGGCATGTGCTCTTCTACAGATGAAGGATACTATAACTTAAGGCTTACATTTACATGTATTTATGTGGCAGTGTTGGGAAATTATATTAGATTTAAATATAAAATAGAGACATTAAGAAAAGGGAAAAAAAAACGTCCTGTTTTTAGAGCTGGAAAAAACGTAAGTACGAAGGGGCTGCAGCAAGGTCAGCCTGCAGGAATAGATAAGAAGAGTCATGCATATGTACAATAGACACGCCCACACACACTCGCACGAACACAGGGAAGAGTTTAGAAAACTTTATGTAGTTTAATTAAGTAAAACACATAAAATAATTATTTAACAGTCATGGGTTTTACATAAGATTTTGGGGGAGCATAGTTTTCCTATTTACATGCCCAGGGGATTTGGGTGGCCTGAGTGTCTTTAGAAGCAGCAGGAATCTGGGGAGTTTACATGCGATATGACATTCTGTAGTATGTTTGGAAAGCCGCATCCGAATATCTTTTCTTTATGTAGAGCACCGAAATAGAAGTTTGAGTGGATGCGTTAGATCTTCTTCTTGGGGGAGGAATAGCAATGCGTGTCTGTGTAGAGGCCTCCGTTCTCTCTTTCCAGAAAGGCAGCACGGTTAGGTAAGTAGGTACAGCCCAATGAGCCTAACTGTTCTTGGGTACAGGGGCCTTACTCAAGTTTCTTTCTGGCAGTGCACAGAACCTTAAATAAACCTTACTGAGCTACTACCCCCACTCACTTCACCCGCTTAAAGATCAAGTGAGGAGGGGATTTTATGACCACATTTCTGCATAAACGTTGGTTAGCCCCACATGCCTACAATGTGTTCTGCAGGGTTTCATAACTCCATGAAAATCCCCATGTACTATATGGTTTTATTTTTTTTCATCTTGTTCAGACATGCCTGATACTGAATAATATGGACATGTGATACATGATGAAAAACACAAACCTAGTTTATGTGCCAGCCTGGTGTGAAATAATGTTGTGACCTTAAACACAAACCTGCTGGGACACTAGATACACTAGACACTAGATCCCCAAAAGAAAACAGCTTTGATCACTTAATCTTCTTAAAATAAAGGTAAGTGTATATGACAATGCACATCTAAAATCATATCTCTATCTTCATCTCAGTGATCAAAAAAATGTATTCTTAAATAATATATTCAGAGATAATGTTAAGAACTTAACTGTGAAAGTGACTTAAGTGACTGTGTAATATTTGAAAATATTGTTAGACTGATGTAGAGGCTAAAAAAAAAAGACTCAATTCATGAAAAAAAGCCAGTCCTTAACTGAAGCTTAACCCAGCAACTTGTTTGCCAGAGCAAGAGGAACTGAAAGTATGATAATGCCTTGGTTTTGCTTTCCTGTGAAGGCTGTAATGAGCTGTACTTTGTGTTCCTGTAAGTCACATGGTTCTCTATTTATACAAGCCAATGATTTTCCCCTTGGGCTTTTCATGAATCAGTAATGAGTGTGTGGTGAGTGGAAAAGCTTATTGTATCAGTCCATTTCTATAATAAAATTATGTTTCATTATATAAGAAAATAAATCCCAAGTCTATTATTATTATTATTATTATTATTAAATAAATCCCAAGTCTATCCACTATTTTTCATGCATACTCATGATCCCCAGAAACAGAAGTACAGCATTTAGGTCAGTCATGAGACATGTCTTTTCCCAGAGGAGTGTGCAGCTCTAGAAGCGAAAGTCATACTTAATGTTAACAAAAATGTTTGGAGGACAGGTTCAGGGCAGTCTTCTGGGCATATTTATCAGGCGTGACCCAGATGAGAAAGGAGTCCTTGATAAAATGAAACTGCACTTAACAGCTCTCAATAAAGACCTGTGGATATCAGATATGCCAGCTGTATTTTATATAAGGACATAATGATAAGGTACTAAGTAGGTGTACTGACATGACACACATGCTGCAGTTGAACAGAGGACACCTGGTCTTGTCACCATCATCCCTGTGATATCTTACAGAAGTCTGGAACAGAAGCTTGCACAGAGTCATCCCGGTTACTTAATAGTCATGTCAGTAGCTGCCAATATACAGAGTTTTGATATCAGCATGTATATCAGTATGTATTGCCAATCAGACAAATTGGGCTTGTGATTCCTCAAATCTTGACAGTGAAAGAAGAGACCTTTAAGTGGCACCTGTTTATTTAAATCCACCACCTTTATCACCTCTGTTTTCCATAAAATAAAAAAATATATATATATATTATATATATATATATATATATACACACACACACACACACACACACATACATACAGTATCTCACAAAAGTGAGTACACCCCTCACATTTTTGTAAATAATTGATTATATTTTTTGATAATATAACATTTGAAAAGATATAATCAAATATTTACAAAAATGTGAGGGGTGTACTCACTTTTGTGAGATACTGTATGTATGTATATATATATATATATATATATATATATATATATATATATATATATATATATATATATAAATAAACGTGTGAAACTGAATTACTGTGTGTACTATCAAACATCCATTAAGACAAATACTGGACCTTTAAAAACTTAAACTTAAAAACACTTAATACTGACAAGCCACTATCTGTCTTCAAACCAAGACTTGAGTGCAAACAGCATCAAGCTCAACTTCCAGAAAGGCTTCTCCAAGCAGGAGTAGGAAAACAAGGGTGTGTGGCCTACAACAAAAATACTTGAACTTGTGAAATTAAATTTAAACAGTGCATTCACTCTTGTGTATAACACAGCATGTTGGCATATTTTGTTTTTTTCCTGACACTCCTGTCACTCCACTACTCAGGTGGTTATACATCTCCCAGACACATGGAGACCTCCTGCCAGATGCTCTGATTAGGAGTAGCTATGTTGCCATTTTGAACTATGGCCTCTTTTGATGAACAGAGTACTCTGAAAATGGAATCCCTGTCCACTGCTGGTTTCTTGGGCATCTGGCAGAAGCAAAACACAATTACCCACTGAAATAATCCTGACTCAAAAAATGTCATATACAGTATAAACTCCTTTTCTCGTATTACTGTATTTTCCACAATACAAGGATAATATAATATAGTAATAATATATAAGGATATTATATCTTATATTAGGACCAATATGGTAATGTTGACCCCTAGATGCACAACGTACTCAAAAAACTAACATGGGTACCATGTGCAGATGTAATTGGTATTTCATAGCTCCATTAGCCATATTAGTATTAGCAATGAGTTTTCTGTTCAATAAACATCGAAATCTTAGCTCTCTTGAATGTTGTACCATTATACTTGAAGTTAACTAATATTGTAACTGACAGTGTTAAAACATTGTACTTACACTGACCAGAATTTTGATTTAGTAACTGTGTCGACTTTTCCTATACTAACTTAACACAAATTTCCACAAGAGCATCGTGAACCGAAGTGTCACTGACACCTAGTGGTGGCAGTGAAGTGTAGCAGATGATTCTACTTGTAAATAAATGAAAAGTTCAATCATGAGAGACCAGTGAAAGAAGTAAAGATAATTGTTTACTGAACAAATATGATTTGTTTTGACAAAGTCTTCGGAGATTTGACTCTAAAAGAGTCCTCACACTGAGGAGATTTGCACCTATAAGTCAATGTCTAATATTTTAAAAACCGAAGCAGCACAAACTAAACTTTTAGTGGCACAAACCAGCAGAAATGGAGCACAAACAAACAAGACTATTTGGGGTGAATTTGGAGCATGTGTGTGTGTGTGTGTGTGTGTGTTGGGGGGGGGGGGGGGTGGCCAACTTCATACAGGTATAAAAGGCAATGTTTTTTACCAGGAAGTCTATGGTTATTTCAGCAGAACAATGACAGGCCTCATTCTGCATGTGCTACAACAGCGTGGCTTCATAGACACAGAGTGTGTGTGCTTGACGGGCCTGCCAGCAGTCCAGATCTGTCTCCTATGGTGCATCATGAAGAGGAGAATCAGACAATGGTTCTCAACTAGTAGTTAAAACACAGATTATTAAATTGCCCCATATGAACTGCTTTTGTTATACACTAAGCTTAGTGCCTTTCCAATTTTTCCTCATGTCCAGCTTTGATTTCTGATGTGTGTAATGATCAGTGTGTGATCTACTGAGACTAACTCACTTAACATCGACTGAGAGATAAACACGGCTGATCACTTCTCTTTTTCTCTCGACAGATCTCTTAGTGCATCTCACTATCTGGTAGCTCATGTAGGTCCAAATTTTGCCTATTACCTGAAGACACTTAACATAGAAACAGATACTCACATATTCAATTGGAGAAAGAAAAATAAGACACCAGCCGTGAGTTAGAAGAAGCAAGGGTCCAGCTGTAGATACCACATAACCAGATACAGTGAAATTAAGTACTGCAGAGAGGGGGTTTGAGATGGGAAAATTAAGGTAAAACATAATAATGATAATAATAAGAAGAAAATAAACTAAAGAAAACCTCTCCTACTTAATACTGTAGGCCTGTAGGATATCAAACCCCAAAACAAGCAGCTAGTGGGCACTGTTATGTTTAAAAAAAAAAACAAAAAAAAACAAAACAAAACAAAAAAAAAAAACCTGTGTTGGCCAAATTTATTTACAACCGTTACCTATACTACCTTATACAGGTGTATACAAATTGCCCACAGAACAGCGAGACAGTGATCGGTTAACTCAATACTTTTAACATCACCGTGTTGAAACCATTACATGGAGGTGAGAATCTCTTCTAAAATGGCTGCCATCTTGCCTTTACATGCTCAAAGAGTTCTCTGTGTGAACGATATTTAAGAAGTCAGTAGCGCCCTCTGCTGGTCATTCTCTTCATAACAAAAAGAGACAGCAAAGTAAACATGTCAGAGCTCCACTCCAGCTGTGAATATCTGCCTGCCAAATTTCTGTATCCACTTCCTGTATTTCCATTTATACTACCAAGTGATGGATCCATCATTTATTTATTTAATTATATATATATTTAATTTATATAAATATTATTATTAGCATTTGGCAGATGCCCATTTGACAACTGAGCATTTAAGGGTTAAGGCACAGCAGTGGCAGCTTGGCAGGGCTGGGATTTGAACTCACGACCTTCCGAGTTGAAGATTTGTGAAAATTTGAACTGCGACGTTTTCTTCAGAAGCAGGAAGTAGAATGTTTGAAAGGAAATGACCATATATAGCAAATATAAAGATTAAGAACATTCATTAGCTTGAGACAACACAACACGTGTGAGGTCAAACCCCAGCAGAACCAAGCGGTTACTGTTCCACAGGAGTTCATCTCAATCCTAAACAAACTGTAAACAAAAACAAACTAATATTTCACTGTACTGTATGAGTATGTGACAATAAACACAAACAACTTCTACAAGCTAAAGCTGTAGACCAGAGCACTTCATCCACTGCCAGGTGGACAAAATGATCAAATTAAACCCGTTTGTGGTTAAATTTACTAAACTAATCCTGTTTAAACTTACTGAGCAGCAGCATGTGACACAGAACTGTAATCATTAACCAATATGGAGGTAAAATATGGAGCTGAATTCAGGTTTTGAGCTCGACAGCAAAGGGTTAATAACAGTTTAAGAATGCACATGATGTCCATCTTCACTTTCAGGAGAGAAACACCTGGTCAACATGTTTAACATGAACTCTGTTTTTCATTACATCTATTTCTCCTTGTGTGTTCATTAATGTAGAAGTGATCCAGGTTTATCTCCCTATACTCGGGTCCTGTGTACACTAAAACAGCTGCTCATCTGCTTGAATAAACGACGCTAAACTCCTAAACTCTACAATTCACAATCAGAAATACACAGCAACACGTCCAGTAAACATCCTTAAATACTTTAAAGACAATATAAAACATATTGTGTGGATAAAATAAGGATATTTTCGTACCTCAGCCCATGACAGAGCGGCGACAGGCTGTAGGATGACTTCACAATTTTTAGCATTAAAGCGCATCTATTATGGTTTTGAAACGTGGTTAATTTTGTTTTAAAACTCTCATACAATAGACTTGCATGCATCCGAGGTCAAAAAAAAAAAAGAAAAAAAATTATTAACGTGTTCATTATTTAAATTGCAGCATGAGTGTCACAAACGACTCGTTAAATCAGGGGGTTTCAAATCTTATCCTCAAAGGACCGGTTTGGCTGCAGGTTTTCATTCCAAACAATCAGAGACACACCTTAGTCTATTGAAAGCCAAACTGATTAATTATACGCCATAAAATACATCAGTAATACCCCACTCAGGATTTTTTTTTTTAAATAAAAAAAACTTTTACGTGTCTTGAAAAGGATGGTTGCTAACAAGTGTCTAAATGGGACTACAGAGGATGTCGCTGGCATTAAACGTCATCACGCCGAACAGGAAAACTCTTCTACTACAGCCTAGTAGTGTATATACTCGCACTCTTACAACTCAAACGTTCCAACTGGTACATTTAACAATTTATAGTATTTTCCAATTGTATTGTATTTTAAATAAAGACTGAAAGAGTTGTCAGAAGTGTAGCGGTAGTGACGTTGAAGTCATGAGACCGTGGTGTAGTTCATTTATAGCCTAACATTAGCTTTTTACTTCTGGCAAGTGTAGGCTTTAAAATCTTATGAATCTTATCTTAATGAACAAAACATTTAAGAATCATAAACTTTTGTTGGTCACAGAGTTTATTTTCTGCAATAATCCAAAAGCCAATGGAAAAATCCTATTGGCTTTTTGTCGAGGGAATCAGGGTGATGCTAACTTCTGGGGTGGTCTACAAGAATACATCATCCCTGTAGGACTGATGACTTCCATATCTGACACTTGAGAAGGGGACATCCCTCCCTCTCTTAATGTGGAGATAAAGTCCATCTCTACAGCGGGACATTATTACATTTATGATGGAGAAGATGCCAACGTGCATGTAACACCAGACCCACTCACAAAGCACCAGATTTTCTCACAATAAAATTACACAGTGAGAAAAAAGGTTTTGGTTATGTCAAGATCACGAGAAAACAACAGAAAAAAATGAATAATGCATGGCCACTTAGGGTTTCCGTAGGCTAATAAATAAAATGACTTGCGAGTGATATTGTCTACTGAAGTCATGTTTGATGAAACGCAAGTTTCTGTGAGACCTCGTGCCTGTGAAATCGTTACTATGGACAGGTGTGTGGTCTCGCGCTCTGACCGAATCTTCTAGTGTGTGTGTTTGGAGGATTATAAAGTTAAAAATCGGGTGAAACTCGGTAGAAAATATATACATAAATAATGACTCATACTTAAAGGTTGTGATCCAGAGGGGCAGGATGGTCCAAATAAAGTGGGTTCTGGCCACAACAGGAACCTAACTCTTTCAGGGAAACTACAGCTCTAGTGTTTGAGGGCAACTCAAAGCTGTTTGATCAGATGATGAAGACCAGATCTGGGCTTTTTGTTACAAACCTACGTAGGTTAATACAGGAAGTAAAGTCTGGAATCACTGACGACTCATTTCAGCTTTATGCTTTTTTTTCCAGAATAGAAAACGATAAACGTATTTCTTAATTTAATTCTTTTTCAAGGTTCACTGAAAAAATTTGAGAATTGAATTTAAATGTGTACATTAAATGTGTACATTGTTCCCTGTTAATATAATTACAAAAGTATGGAAACTCAAAGAAAAAACACATGTGAATGTAATAAATTTTATTCATGAACAACTGATGTACAGTGACGTAGTTCATTTTTCTTTTCTTTTCACTTTCTGTACAATAGATTACTTTGATCAATACTACACCATTTATTATTTAAATATAAATAATCGTTTGATTTGGTTTCCAGTTTGTGTTTTAGCCAGTATATTCATAAGAAATCTAAACAAGCCCATCAATAGTTGGAACACCTTAAAAGAAAGGTATGAGGTTTCCAAATGTTGAATAAATGGTGAAGCAATAAATTGATTTTTTAAGTTAATCTGTGAAAGTTGTACATATGCAGAATGGTATGAGGTATTTCCTGACACTATGAGTGCCGTCTTATTAACAATAGATGTATGAAACGTGTTTGAGTTTATTTCACCCTAAAGAACCTGTACTGTTTGAGGCAATGTGTAATGTAGTGTAGTGTGCACGTCATGTCCTGAAATAACCTCACAGGCACTGTGTTTATCTTACATTCACTAGTGGTGATGTTGTGCTCCATATCAAATAAATAAATAAATTTTATATTATATACACACACACACACACACACACACACACACACACTGATGTGGATGAAATAAATAAAACAAATGAAGTCACATGCTAATGTCTATTTTTAATTTGAAAGATCTTAAAAAGTTACAAACAGTGTAATATGTGATCCTATAAAGTGTGTGAAAGTGTATTTCATGCTGTGTCCTGTGCTTGTGAAAAGTGTGTAAATAAATGAATCATGTGTAAATAAATTGTGTAAAAAAAAACCTTTCCACATTAGAGCTTGAAAAAAAAAACTGACATGCTTTATCTTGGTTTAATTTTTACAGAGACTTTTTCTATCCTCCGAGCGGAATTCTAGATTATGACCTGACTTGAATTAACGCTCCAGTGACAAAGAAGAAAAACAAGCAATTTAAATAGGGCACTAATCAATCAGGGAACATGACAAACACATGAGGATGGTTGAGACAGGAAATGGAGGGAGACAACAGGGGAAGAAGTTGTACAAGGACAGTCAAGGTGCCCTCTAGTGGCCAAAGGTGGATTGCACCTGGGGGCCATGACACATACAGTGTATAGACATTTTAAAATAAATTTTTATGAAAGTTGGATTTTTATGATTACCAGAGGGAAGACTGTAGGTCCAGTAAAGCACTGGAGTAACTGATACTGATTGTTCATTTTTATTTTTTTTCATAGTTTTAATTAACATTTTTTATTATGTATCAAAAGTATCTTTATATCAAAAGTAGTACAATTAGGCACAAGGTTTTCGTTACGGATTTTCAATATTCAATAGTACTAAAATGCTTTGGTGACTCTTGGGTAGATTTTTGTAAGACAATTTCATCAGGACAAGATAGATTAGATAGATTAGAGAGGAGAAGCCTGAAGAAGTTCATTAAATTGAGACAAAAAGTCATGGGTTCATTTGGGTGAGTGATCTATTACAAGGAACGGCAATATAAACAATCCAGCACCTTTCACTTCAACCTGTTCTTCACTAGATAGCATTGAGATGTATAAAGTCGTCCAGTTGCCACCATGTCTCAAATCCATTGTTTTCTGACTCTTTTGTAAGTGGAGCACATCTGAATCAGTCAGAAGGGTGCAGTTAGTTTGCCAGATGCTTTTAGTTCTAGGCAAGTTCCTGCTTCTCCAACTGTTTATTTTATTAAAATCAAGGGTGCCAATAATTCTGGAACTGTCCAATACTGGAGAAGGTGCTGAGATCAACTCCGTCAATAAGGCCACAGGTGCAAATAAATCCTTTTATGTACTCCACAATAGATACAATAGAGAAAGCTGACTTCAGCTCTAATACTTTAAACAATAAATAGCTGCTGCAGGAAGACGTGCACACGCCTGGCAACAATGGACACAGGAACATTTTGCCAAGTTTTTCCAAGAAATGTGAGATTTAATTATTATTGATCAATCACAGGATGAAACATAATGCTGCACTTTACACATTGTGTAGTCAATAATAATATTTTACAGAAATACATGGTTTAAATACTTAATAAATTAGACAAATAGTGCGTAACAGTCTGCAACTGTATACCTACTGTACAATGTGCATCCGTGTACTGTACACATACGCAGCTTATCTTTTTGCACGATATAAATCTAGAAAAAGTAAACATGTTGCTGATTTACATTCCCAATGTACTGTATATATCGTATTTAGTGTCCAATCCCACCAGATCCAGATAATGAAGGGCTTGATAATGAAATAATGAATTGGATTAAGTGTATTAGAGAAAGGAAACCGTTATCTGTACAGAAGCGTGTGCTGTCGAGAGCCACTGAGTTTAAATGAAGCTCTGTTACTCAGCAATACCATGAAAGACTGAGCCGATATGACTCACGCTTAAAAAGTGTCTTTCAAAAAGGCATCATCTGTGGGGGGTAAAAACAAAAACAAGAGAATTAGTGGCTTTTCCAACACGCACCTGGAGGATCCCCAGGCATGGGATGTGACACTGGGGCTCTGTTTCAATCAATAATAATCATAGTGATCATTATGGAGAAAAAGACAAAGGTACTGTAGAGTTCAGGTTTTAATATTGGGAAAGTAAATGTTACAGTTGCAATGCTATAAAATGGAAAGAGATCAGTAGTACTGTACATGCAGGATAAATGTTTAAACCTTGGACGGGTCAGTCCATCCTTGTGACTATACTTAAGTCAGTTTACTGAATATTTCTGCTGTACTTGATTATTTCTGTTTTTGTCTTATTGCTAATAAGAAATGTCCTCAGACATTCAGGACAAAAGCCTCAAAGATAAGACACAAAGAACCAACTGAAAGACTCAAAGGCTCAACTCAAATATCTGACTCAAAGAGCCGAATCCGATCTGACTTAAAGGTCTGATTCATAGATTCTATTCAAAGAGTCAACTCAAAGATCTGACTCAAGGTTCAGACTTAGCCAACTTGTTAGCTGCCTTGTGTTAGTGACGATGGAAGATGGATTAAGTGTCCTTAAATAACATCAGAAACTCACAAACAGTGAATTTTGACTAAATCAAGTAGCAGCTAGTACGCTGTTTACTGAATTAGTTCAGCTAGTGTTCAGCTAGCTGTATGGATAGCTTGAGTACAATCTACATCATCTCGGGCTTTATATATAATAAAATTGGATTTTAACGTCATTTTGTCCAGGCCTAAATGACTAATATCTCTGCCATTTTTGCTAAAGCACAAAACAAAATGGCATTGTTCAAAATAGCCTTTGGTTTGACAGAAATAATGAGAAGTGTATTATTGTTTAGAACAAGGACCTAGCACACTGGAGTTTTGTTTAGTTTGTAATGAAGCGTTTTTGGTAAAACAACAGGTAAAAACATTTCTTTTCTATCTTTCTGGGGGCACAAATGTTCTTTCTTCTTGTACTTGTGTACAAAAATATACAACTACTCTAGTAGTTTTCTTTAACTAATACATGAGTCTTTACTTTTACTTAATTATCAACATACAACACTAGGTCCTCAGTGCAAAAAAGTGTATTTTGATCAAATAGCAAAGGAGAAATTTATAATTTTACCTGACTCTATCACCATCCTTTATACATTTTGATCCTCTGTTGCTGCTCAAGTTTCAGGATGACATCATATTCAACTCCCCCTCTGTGTACACCTGCATGAATGGACTGACGATGCCAGTGGTCAAAGTAATGGTACCATCGTCCATTTGCACTGGCCCCAAATCCAAATACATTCACCTGTCATAGAGAGAGAGGTGAAGAGTGAGACTACAAACATGTCTACAGATCATTTTGTTTTAAAGGGGACATTTGAAATTGGACTACTTCATATGGTAAAGTGTAACATGTGTACTATATAATGCTAACTTCTGCCTGCTAGTTTTCCTTCACTTGCAGAATGAACAAGTCCTGTCATTTCCACAACTGCAGTAGGAGTGCCACTTAATATTTTTTCTTTGGTAAACAAATGAAGGAATTAATTTGTCACTTTGCATAAGAAGTGGGTTAGCTATAGGGAAACTTTTTAGTTAGGTTGGAATTTTGGGAGTGGCATCACATCCAGGGTGTATTCCCACCTTGCACCTAGTGTTCCTGGGACAGACTCTGAATCTGCCACGACCCTGACCAGGATAAAGTCTTTACTGAACATGAATGAATGGAATTTGGCAAGCTGTCATAAATATATGGGTATGTCCCAAATTGCATACTGCCATACTATAGTACAGGGAGATCTAGCTAGTGGACAGGAATTGGCAAATGCCCATATTGCGAGAAAATGGGGTAAAATATTAGAACCTTTAAAAGGTTCATCAGTTGTCCCTCTAGAGGAACCCTTAAAGATTTTGTGTAGAACTTTACCACTGTGCTTTCCTACTAGACAGCTTTGTTTTGTGTACACTACGAACACATAATTATCCTGTATCCCCTTAAAAACCCTTTATGACTTAACTGGAAAAGTATGTGGTATACTGTAAATAGTTGGTTATTATGTTCTATGTAAAATCCTTGTTACTGCTACTGAGAATTTATTTACTGCAATATTTATCATGCACCAGATGCAACAGTGGCTGAGATTATTGAACCAATCCTGGGAACACAACATAGTTTCTTAATTTATTATAACCATGGCCCAATACAACCCTTTAATGTGTTGTCTTTCATGTGTTTATCATAATACTACAATACTGCTACATTTCCCTTACAGTTGCATTGTGCAGAAGTTTACCACAAGATGATCATTTTACTTATAATATTAAATATAGTGTTTTCACCTGGTCACAGATGTGCACGGCCAACATGAGTATGATGAAGCCAGTGGATGGATATTTCCCGTTTTTCATCAACCATCTTTCGTAGACGTATCTTATAAACTCAGGATTAATGATCATCACCTTTAAAAACAATGTGGATGAACCCTTTAATCTGGATAGATCCGATCAAAGTAAACTTTTTTGAAAGGTCACATGATCTAGTACAGATGGGGTGTAACTGACACACAGTGTAGCACTATCGCTACAGCAGATCAGTCCCAGAAGGAACCTATCACTCCCAGTAAAGGAGGTGGGGCTTTTCAGTACCTAAATCTAAGCATCTCTTTGAGATTACTGCCTTCATTAATACGTTATCATCTATAGTAACTTTTCATTCACAGGAACTTGTATGGAGGATGCGTCACATAAACAGATTAAAAACATGTGTGTAGCCATTGATATGCTGAAGTTTACTCTGAGGAGACATGTATGCAACATTTTATGGAAGGAGTCTTCAATGTCAGCGCTTTGTAACAGAGGTGAAGCTCTAACTTTACATTTCCCAACACAGGAAAGTCTTCAGGACATAGCAGATGTAAGTGATCTAACCTGTTTTGAATGCAACTATAAATGGATAAATGTTATAAATGTCAAATAAAATATTATTGTGGTATAAGTGGAATAAAACACTTTGTGGCATGCTATTATAGGAAAATAATGACCTTCAGAGTAACAGTAACTCTGCTCAAACACACCACCACATCATTCATTATTTTCCCGTAACAGCACAGGATGGAGTGTTTTAATCATTATTTAATGAGATGCACCGTGTATCATCAGCTACACACCCCATTGAACTCAGGATTGGTGGAGAAAGAGTTACCAAGTAACCCCCAAGTATCTAAGTGAATTCAGAGCAGAGTTTGGTCAAACCTTTATGGATACTGTATTATAGAGAAAGTAGAGTTAATGTTGAAGATTGTGTTACCTTATCTTTGTTCGCGTTTATTGTAGGTTTCACTGCACGATATGTACTAAAAACAACAAGGAAAATACAACATGAAATATCAAAGACAATCTGAATGTGATTTACAAGAAAAGAAAAAAAACGCCATTTCTATACTTCTAGCTTGAGATGATGTCCATGTACTCTCACCGTGTAATGTTTTTGGTGGTGAAAACACTAATGAGCCACTGCAGATCCAAAACTTTAAAAGGCAGCAGGACTAGATGGGTGGAGTTGTCCAAGTCTACAGCGCTCTCTGGATAAATTGCCCTGTGTGTGGTCTTTAACCCAACATCCCTCTCATAGCCTTGGGTTGGACCATGATTCATCCTGTGATATGAAGGTTAGACAAGGTTTCATGCCAATGTACAGAAACATGGATAGGCCCACGAAAAGAATTGAAGGTGAATTCACATAAGTTACATGGGACAGACTCTGGGTCCACTGCAATCCTGACCAGAGTCAGGTGGTTCCTGAAGATGGATCCTGTTGATGATGCCAACTACATCCCAGCTACATCCTGTTTATAATGCCAACTATGAGTCCTAATAATCACTCATTCATCTTTAGTAAGGACTTTGGTCAGGGTTGCAGTGGACCCTTAGGCTGTTCAGAGGATACTTGAAATAAGAGGGGGTCAGTCCTTAGCAGGGCACCACGCATTCACATACACTGACACCAACATTCATGCTTAGGGGCAATTTAGAGTAACCAGTCCATCTACCAGCATGCTTTTGAGTTAAGAGGAAACAAGTGATACACCATACAGCCAGTAAACTGAGCTTAGGATTGACCGGCCCATGTGCTGAGAAGATTATTTACTGTCAGGCCATTTACGATGTATATGGTGAGGTCGTATTGTTTTGCCTTGTATGTTATGCAAGTTTGAAACTGCCCCATGCAATTTACCTGTCCCCCTGGGCTTGGCTTGCTCAGTTCTTGTTTCTCAGATTGACAGTCCATATTTCTGTGCTGCTTTTCACGGTCTGATGTACGGATCTGAGGTAAAATGAGTCGGACTCTCTTTTTTCCTGCATGACTGCATGAACTAATTTAGTTTTACATATTTCCAGTGGCTTTTTTTTCAGAGATTTCCTACATTCTGCACCTAAAGCAGGGCATCCCTCTCTGTCTTTGTTTTGTTTTACCACATCGGTTGCACTTATCTTCACTGTTATTCTTTGATTTTCCGGGATGGCGATCTCTGTTGTACTCGGGCCTATAGCAGCTTCTTTGCGTCTGTTGTCTGGGATACTCTACTTCCTGAACGCTGCACATGGGGGTCCCCTGCTGACTGGCCTGGTGAGGAACCTCCTCTGCTTGTCTTACTGTATCATTTGTACCGCAACATCCAGTGTGAGGAATTTAATCAGATGCAATTTTTTTTTTAAAAGGTCCTTATCTCTAATACCAACAACAAGTCTGTCTCTGATGTTCTCATTTCTGTTGGTGCCAAAGTCTCTGTTTTCTGATAACTTATACAAGGCATGAATAATTGTCTCTGCCTTTGAATTTGCTGGTGAAACTGTGCCCTCTTGTGTATGATGTTGGTCTGTGGTACAATGTAGTCATCTAATTGTCTTCAAAACAGTATTGTAATCATTCTCTCTCTCTCTCTCTCTCTCTCTCTCTCTCTCTCTCTCTCTCATTGAAAACAAATGATTAAAAAAAAAATGTTTTCTGCCTCATTTCCCATCATGTAAATCACTTAGACAATCCCGTCCACTTCCAGGAGCTTGGTTGCCGTCCTTTATCTCACAGAACGCTGCCGCCATGACGGCTGTTCCTCTGGCTTGTTGAATGTAAAGTTGTCTGACGGATTGAATGATGCCATTTTTGGGTGTATGGTTCTCTGCTCACTCTGCCACTTCTTACATCATATGAATGAGAAGAGGCACGTGGTGCAGCTACAATCGGTTTTATTAATCAAGAGGAAAATGCACAGCGGTTTGCATGTGAGATCATGGTCTTGTAGGAAGTCACATCATCTATGATCTATGCACTTCCTGATGTAGCCAGTCAATAATGCTGTGTATTCCTCCAAGTCTGTGGTGTTGCGGTATGTAGCAGCCTCTCTGAACATACAGTGAGGGAAATAAGTATTTAACTTATCAGTATTAACCTGGAAAATGATTTTTTTTGTTTTTTACACATTTTTTTCAGTAAATATATTTCCAGTGAGGTTATTCACATGAAATTTACACCAGACTTCAGTATTAACTCAAGAAATCCGGAAATATAAAGAACTCACAACATTAAAGTCCATAAATAAAGTTATGTGTAATAAAGAGGAATGACACGGGGGAAAAAAGTCTTGAACACGTTAACTGAAATGTATTTAATACTTAGTGGGGAAGCAGTTGTTTGTAATGACAGCTTCAAGACGCTTCCTGTATGAAGAAATTAATGGGCCGCAGTATTCAGGTGTGATTTTGGTCCGTTCTTCTAAACATATTGTGTTTAAATCTTGTTCAGTTGGATTCGAGTCAGGTGATTGACTGGGCCATTCTAACACCTTGATTTATTTTCTCTGAAACCAATTGAGAGTTTCCTTTGCTGTATGTTTTGGATCGTTGTCCTGCTGGAAGTCCACCCATGTCTCATCTTCATCATCCTGGTGGATGCCAGCAGATTCTTTCCAAGAATCTCCCGGTAAAGGGCTCCATTCATCGTTCCTTCAGTTATATGAAGTCTGCCAGTACCATGTGATGAAAAACAGCCCCACACCATGATGCCTCACCTCCAAACTTCACTGTTGGTGTAGTGTTTTTAGGGTGATGTGCAGTGACATTTCTTCTCCAAACATGGTGTGTAGTATGACAGACAAAAAGTTCAATTTGTCTCTCGTCTGACCAGACTGCACTCTCCCAGTATTTCATAGGCTTGTCCAAATGAGTTGTAGTAAACTTTAAACGAGCTTCGACATGCCTTTTCTTTAGTAATGGAGTCTTGTGGGTGAGCGTGAGCAGTGGAGTGCATTGCCTATTGTTTTCTCTGTGATGATGACACCTGCTGCCTCCAAGTGTTTCTGGAGCTCTTTTCGAGTGGTCCTTGGCTCTTGGGCTACTCTTCTGACTATTCTTCTGACTCCCTGGTCAGAGATCTTGTGAGGAGCTCCTGTGCTTTGTCGGCTAGGTGTTTACTGGAGGATTGAGAAGTTTTGAAATACGTCTGTATCCAATTCCATCAATATGTTTTGCAACAATAAGGTTCTGAAGGTCTTGGGAGAGCTCTTTGCATTTACCCATCATGAGATGCTTCTTGTGAGACACCTTGGTAACAAAAGCCTTTTTATAGACCATCAATTTACTAACCCAGCTGATATTAATTTACACAGATAGGGGGTATAATTACTTACAGATTTCAGCTGGTTCCTTGCCTTACCTTGGAGAACTGCTTTTACTTAGCATGTTCAATGCTTTTTCCCAGTGTCATTCCACTTTATTACAAAAAACTTTATTTATGGACTTTAATGTTGTGAGTTCTTTATATTTCCAGATTTCTTGAGTTAATACTGATGTCTGGTGAAAATTCCATGTGAATAACCTCATTGGAAATATAATTACTGAAAGAAAATGTTGACTCGTTCAATATTTATTTCCCCCACTGAATGTACAGTACTGTGCTTCTGATTCTGTTTTTGTGTGTCTCATAGTACATTGTTTCAGAAATTAAAACAAAATCTAAGATACTTAGTTTTCACATGGGTGATAGGTGTTGGATAACTTTTTTCTTTGCTTCAATAATAAAAAAAAACTATTCTGTGTTTACTCGGGTTGCCTTTGTTTTATGTTGTATTTCATTTGAAAATCTAAAACTATTTAGTATGAGATATATACAAAAACAGAAGAAATCCTTTTTCACAGCAATAGATAGATAGATAGATAGATAGATAATGATATTACCTGAAAACAAAGTCGTGAGCATCTATCATAGCACCATAATGGGATCTAATCAAGTTGGCCGAGTTGCCGACCACAGCGCAGGTTCTACAGCGGTTAGGACCAGAGTCACTGTAGTGTTCCTCATCACGAAACAGTGAGAACAGAGGTTCCACGACGTCACTGAGATTCAGTGATCGGGACGGTTGGAGCCTCTGCACAGATGTGAAAGAGTAGATCATAGTGAATAAAATTTGTAAGTTCACATAAACAAATAATCTCTATTACTAAAGCAAATGTTCTCTTTACTTGAATAGTCAATAGTGTTTATTAGAATGCTATTATAATATAAAACATAATGGTAATAGTCTATTCTGATCACAACCAGACAGTTATATTGTTTCTGAGTTTAGTCTTTGTTTAGACTTTGTTGATGCTGAAGAAGCAAAAATCTAAGGAGCCCTTAACCTTCAGACTAATGATTTGCAATGTCTGAACATGATGCTTGAAAAGTAACACGTATAACGAACTTGAAAAGGTAGAAAGGGGTTCCATGACTAAGCTAATGTGTATAATTAGTCATAAGCAGCAGGATGTCTCTTTCAGTATGGATACATTCAGTGTCTCTCTCTCTCTCTCTTTTTATATCACTATTAAAGTACAGTAGTGTTTAAACAGATACATAGCAGACAAATATACATATAGACAGTTTTATTTTGTACACGCATACCAACTTAATCTTCACCCATCATCAATCCCTGTTAACCAAATCTGTCACCACCTAATAACACAGTTTAAGTCTCTAACCAAAGTAAGTATACAAACTGAAGCTATGATAAAAGAACAAAAACAATGAACCTTTCTCAAAGAAACTCCTAAATCCTCTGACCAAGTACATGGCTGTGCCATCTGTTTATTAAATAAATGCCAGTCCTTCGGGCTGAAAAATAAGCATGAAAATATTCTGCAGTAGTTTGGTACTATGACTCAAAAAGTTGTTTTTCATCGGACATGTGAAAGCTAACTACTGTCCCAACTGCCGTACAATACTGATAATGCTCTTACACATAACAGGGCTGAATGGCAGACCTTGGTAAATAATATGTTTTTTCCTTATAATGTTTTATATTTTATCAAATATAGTCTTATATATCTTATATTCCTTTTTGCCTTTTCTCATAGGATTCCATGGGAGAAGACGGGCCAATGGGGTAGTGCTGGTGTGAAGGTGAGCCTGCACAAGGACCGGTCTATACAACTGTAAATGACTAGTCAACTTTATCCTTCACATGGTATTCACAAGGTGCCATAAGTTTCTGCTACTCTATAGATCATGCTGAAGTTATAGAATATATTGATAAAGTACAATCAATATGTTTAACTAACATTTAGAATTATTATTTTAAAGCATAATCTAAAACCATAACACACATTTTAATCAAGTTATATTCTAAGTGTTTACTGAACTAGAAGACTTGTATGTTTTACTGCACAGCAGGTGTTTCTCTGGATCTCTGTATGTCCTGTGTAGATTGAGTGAGAAGAATATTGTGTTTGTCTAAAGCAGCTTTACTCTGGCAATAAATTAGCAATAAGACATTCACCAGAACTGTGTTTCCAAGCAAAGTCCTTTAAGATTGCAAACCAATGTTACAATACCAGATAAGACTTCCAGGATGAATACCAGGCTGTGACTAAGAGCTAAAAAGTCTTTAAGGTATAAGGGTGAATTATGGGACAAAGTAAAAACCCTCTCCTGACAAAAGCTTTAAGAAAATTCAACTGACAACATATGAACCACAAATGTAAGGTATCATAGAGATATGAATAATTCATTAAGGCGATGGAGATTGGTTTGTTTCTAGAAAGAAAAAGTGAATGCCCTGCCCAGGGATAATTTTACTGCTTCAGAAAAGTATATAAAGACATGTTTGTGTGTGTATAATTCAGACTTTCTGCAGACTGTCTCACTTTGTTGTTTCAATAAAGTTTTAATTACTTTTTGACATCTACTAACCCTCTATCTCTGAAGTTATTTTTGTTAGGCTGGAAAGATTGATTTTCCATGACAAGGTTTGAACAAAAGGGTTTGACTTAATATCCGCAGCAGTAGTGTACAAGTCATTTCTTCCTCATTTGTTTATTAACTTTTATTACGTCTAAATATACTGTATTTACCAGATTCTAACATTCAGATGCTTCTATACAAATTATTATAAAGTATGAGTTTGTAACTTATCAACAAAGACTGTACTATCTTTTCCTATGTAATGCATTTAATATGGAAAAATAACTTCACTGAAATATTTCAGAGAATTTTTTTTACACTAGTTTACATTAAATGTCTAATATTCTGTTCTGTTGGAAATATGCCTTAACTGTTCAATTATTTTGGAACCTTTAAAAATAACTCGACTGCTTATAAGCCAAAAGGTATAGAATGTATATGACTGCTCACTGTCATAAACCCATAGGAGGAAATTAAAAGTAATAATTTTCACTCCAGATCAGGAGTGGGTAAAGACAGACTGGTGATCTGATCCCTCTCTCTCGCTCTCTCTCTCTCTCATTTTATATTTATATATATATATATATATATATATATATATATATATATATATATATATATATATATATATATATATATATATATATATATATATAAAATATATTATAGATATATAGATAATATACACACCATAGATAATACCTGTCTGAGGGTCATGTTGGAATATTCCCAAGTCGAAGTATTGTAGAACTCCTAAGCATTAAATCACCCCACTTACTCCTGTATACTCTTTCCATGCCATTGTGCCCTTTGCCTGACAAAGACACTCACAAAACATATTTGACAGTTGGGGCCTAATTCTAAAATCACCAGATACCAAATGTACATTATTGTGCAGTATTCTAGGAGTATTAGGAGTTCTCTGAGCAGACATTGTAACAGATAGTTGCAGAGTTTCTTCTGTATCCACAACTTCTTAACTATTATTTAAGCACTGGCACACACGGTTCTCCTCTTAATTCATTAACATAAACTCATTTGTAAGCATTCTGGTCAGCAAAACCCCCAGAAAACGTCTCTTTCTCAAACAGACAGACAACTGTCAAGAAAGATCACACATTCAAATCAAACAGTGTTATCAGAGGTCATAAATGTGCATGACTCAGCTGTCAGCCAGGGGGATATGGGATGGTAAACCACAGACAAAATCTTATGTATTTAGCGGTAGTTCTGTGTAGTGTGTAAGTATCCTCGCCGGCGAACCATTTTCCGAAAATTTTGTTTATAGTTTAAACAAAACGCATGATTCTTTTAGATGATCGTATTTTAAAATGTTTTTACCTCCTAAAGAACCCTGTTTAGACGGTTTGTAATAAATATTTTTTTTCATTTCTTCGGACATATTGTCACCTCAGTCTCCACAAAGATAAACGCAGACGGTGTTTTGGGTTTTATTTCAGTAAAAGAGAACAACAGTATCATACAGCATGAAGGGACTGTAGAAATTTTACACACAGTGTTTTCTCAACAATGTGATCAACAAATGTTTCAATTATTTCATAAACAACATTCTGTTCATTTATGTCCACAATTCTAATACATCTACCTCATTCAATCATCATGTCTAGTATTTTCTAACAGCATAGTCACACAAAATGGATCGACCGCATTAATACATACACGTATCATAACTAACCATTTGACACACTTCCTTATTTACATTATCCATAATCGCCTAAACCATGCTTATGCTTAAAATGGAACAATACTTACCACTAAAGTAATTTCAGAAACACATTCACTTATACCACAAAATGCATACATTGTGTGTGGATTAAAACTGTAAAAAGCACAGTTCACACCAAACTCATTCTGATCAACAAAACCCAGAAAACGCATGTCACACACACAGACAATGGCCAGTAGCACACACACCCACCCACACACATTGAAATCTATAGGGTTACCAGTAGTCATAAATTAGGTGCGCCTACAGGACTGTCAGTCAGGGGAAAACAGAGGGTCATAAATCAATCATTCTGACAGTTTGACAGAAAGTGCATGTTAATACTACTGGTGATGCTGTCTTGAAGCAGTGCATCTCTACTTGGATAGCGGAAACAATATCACTTATGAGGCTCGTGGTCTCGCTACGACTCTGGGCATAAGGGCTCATTCTACTAGGGGCTTGGTGGATCCTGGTGGATGCCAGCAGATTCTTCTCAAGAATCTCCCGGTAAAGGGCTCCATTCATCGTTCCTTCAGTTATATGAAGTCTGCCAGTACCATGTAATGAAAAACAGCCCCACACCATGATGCTTCACCTCCAAACTTCACTGTTGGTGTAGTGTTTAAAGGGAGAAGTGCAGTGCCAGTTCTTCTCCAAACATGGTGTGTAGTATCTCAGCCAAAAAGTTCAGTTTTGTTCTCGTCTGACCAGATTACACTCTCCCAGTATTTCATAGGCTTGTCCAAATGAGTTGTAGCAAACCTTAAACGAGCTTCAACATCCCTTTTCTTTAGTAATGGAGTCTTGTGTGTGAGCAGTGGAGTGCATTGCCTATTGTTTTCTCTGTGACGATGGTACCTGCTGCCTCCAAGTGTTTCTGGAGCTCTTTCTGAGTGGTCCTTGGCTCTTGGGCTACTCTTCTGACTATTCTTCTGACTCCCTGGTCAGAAATCTTGTGAGGAGCTCCTGTGCGTGGCCGGTTGATGACGGAGTGATGTTGCTTCCGCTTGCGGATAACGGACCCAGTGGTGCTTACTGGAGGATTTGTCTGAAATAAGTCTGTATCCGATTCCATCAATATGTTTTTGAGCTCTTTGCTTTTACACATCATGAGATGTTTCTTGCGTGACACCTTGGTACAAAAAGCCTTTTTAAAGAACATCAATTTACTAACCCAGCTGATATTAATTTACACAGATAGGAGGTATAATTACTTACGGATTTCAGCTCGTTCCTTTCCTTGAAGAACCATTTTTCCCCCCCATGTGTCAGTCCACTTTATTACACATAACTTTATTTAGAAATTTTAATGTTGTGAATTATTTATATTTCTGGATTTCTCGAGTTAATACTGATGTCTGCTGACAATTTCATGTCAATAACCTCAGTGGAAATACATTTACTGAAAAAAATGTTGATGCGTTCAATACTTATTTTCCCTGCTGTAATCCTGTTCCCTGAGAAGGGATTGTGCGTGAGCATCACGCTGTGGGAATGAGTACAGTGTATTCACTCAGTCATACTGAGGGTATGGCCTGTCACAGAGGCTCCATCAATAGGGGTACACTCACGCAATGTTGAGTTGAACAGTGGTAGCAGAAATAGCTAGAAATAGTTCATATTACATTTTCTTTTTCTCTTTGAGGATCTAAAGAAAAAGGATAGTATACTATAGTGTCTTTGTGAATTTGTGCCACATTTTACATTATCCTGCTTTGCAACTTTGGGTGTCACATTACCAGCTGCATTGAAAAGCTTCTTTTCACTTTAAGTAGTGAAGCTGGTTTAGTGAAAACTACAAATGGATAAAGATTTTAACAATAAATAAATAACTAAACAAAAAATAAATAAACAAATAAATAAATAAATGTAATTATTTGAAAATTGCTGGTTTTGCCCACTTTTTGGATGTGATGTTTAATGAAAATATCTTTGTGGTAGTAAAAGTAACTCCACTTCATCACACCAACCCATTTCTCCATTCAGTCTCCTCTTCAGGAGGTGAAATGCTGATCAGTTGGGTGAAGGTCTGCTGATTGACTTGGCCAGTCTAAAACCTTCCACTTTCCCCCCCTGATGAAGTCCTTTGTTGAAGTGGCAGTTTGTTTTGGATCATTATCTTCCTGCATGATGAAGTTCTTCCCATTGGATTGGATGCATTTCTTTGTAAATTGTCAGACAGAATGTTCCTGCAAACTTCTGAATTCATTCTGCTGCTACCATCATGAATTCATCATCAGTAAAGATTAGTGAGAATGTTCCAGAAGCAGCAATGCAAGCCCAAGCTATGACACGACTACTACTTTTGATCTCGAACCCAAATGACTTCAGGTAATAGCACTTGTCTTTCCAGCACTTGTTCTTTCATTCACTGTAGAAAGGCTTTTTTTCCCCACTTCCTGCTATAGTTTATGTGAATGCTTGCTTGTTTTATCCAGACTCCTACCTTTTCATGAGTATATTAGGTTATTTTTTTTCTGTTTTAATCCTTTAGTCAAGAATTTTTGTTCAGTAATCATTTCAAACGATGTATAATTATATAGAGTCCATGCTGAGGCGAGTGAGTCAGGTCTCCTTAATTAAAATTACTACTGTTTCTATGAAGTTTCTGGGGTGTGTAACATTTTACAATGTTTATTCGGAAAGGTAAATACATTTGATACGTTCCTGCACACTAAAAGAATCCAAATATGTTGTTGGCTAATTAGCTAGCTACTATTAACAACAAACTACCTTTTTTTATTTCACTACATTTAAAGGTGTTTCATGAAGTTATTACCAGTGAGATATTCTCACAGAACACAGGGTGTAGGAATTCCTTGGAAGGACTGAAGGAGCTCTCCATGGTTAATTATTCATGCAACTGTTAAAATCTCTGCCCTTCGTCTAACGTTTAAATCAGCGTGTATGCTCATGCTGGACCTTTTATAATTCTAGCAAGTTATCAGGTTTATGTGACATATAAATGTCTTTACAGTGTAAAAACACTGAAATCTGATTAGAGTTCACAACTTATCACACATTCACAAATATTCAACCACATCTCCCTGCTCAAATTCTTACAAAGTTCCTTCTTCCTGATCGAAAGAAAGAAAGAAAAGTAAAAAAACACATCGCATTGATTTATTTTGTTTGTATGGATCACAGATGGATCACTTATCTTTTTTGGTTAATGTATAATCTGTTCAGCTGTTTTTATTTTTTACCTTACTTTTACTAGCGTGCTACATTACTATTTTATGTACTTAATGTTATTGTATTCTATTTTCACACATTTTGAATTTTTTTTATATATATTTTAGATTATTTGAATGTTTGTTATTGTTACTGATATTTTTTCCTTAATAACACTGCTTTTATTTAGTTCAGTATTACTATAGTACTTTATTTTTAAAGATATTTTTCACTTTATGTATTTTTTGTTTCCACTGTTTACTTCACCATGTAAATCACATTAAGCCGCATTCCAAATGCATGAATGGTGCTGTATTATAACTACATAAAGTAATAAATAATAAGAATAAGAGGAATACTCTTTACTTATATACCACTTTTCATACATAAACTTCAGGCCATAGTAATTTAGAGAAATAAACGACAAGAGTAAACACTAAAAAATTTAAAAGCAAAAAGAGTAAACACTGCAGTGTTATAATGACTGTTGATCATATAGAAGGCTTATAGTTGAAAGTAAATCAATCATGAAAACAATAAAGATCATTTAAAAAAATATCAAATAAGATAAAATGTGAAAGTAAAACAGAATAGATTGGATCATTATTAATATAATAATTATATTTAATTTCGTTGTTATTTGTTTGTGGTGTTTGTATTAATATTAAATATAATCAAATAAAGATGTGGAGTTGAAATACAATGTACCAATAAAGACTTTAGGAAATAACATGTTTTATCGTACTTACCATCCACCAGTTATATGTGAGTGCGCTGATATTACTGTTGGTCCTGTTCATAAGTTTTGGCACCCGGCTGTCGTAGCGCTCCATGAACCACGGATCTTCCTGTGGGTCCATTATGCAGCTCGTGCACCCGCACACCCGCTCAGTGACATCGATGAAATCGTCCAAACTAAATCTGAAATCGACTCGGACGAACACAAGCAGGAAGACCATCCACACGGCCAGGTAAATGACACGAACCTGGAATTTCGTCGTCCGGATGCTGGGAATAATTAATAAATAAAACAAAATAAAAGAGTAGAATAAATAAAATAAAATAGATTTGAATTAAATTAGATTAAATAAAATTAAATATTTACCCAAAATAAACGAGACTTTTGCAGATTGTGCCAGGGAGGAATAGTGCGTTGATGTGTTTCACGCTGCAGCCTGATTTTTCATTAACTTTATTCATGTTTGTTATGCAATCTCCACCTGCGCCCCTGAAATAACCTTCCTTCCAGTGTCAGGGCTTTTCAGGTGTTCTGCTACTTTACTGCTTATGGAGCACGCCCCAGACCCTTTGCACCCTTCGCAATGATGCCATAGGACAGGAGGAGAAGAGGGAAGGAGATGAGAGGAGACGGGAGCGGGGGGGGGGGGGTTAGTGGGGGGGGGGGGGTAGTGCAGGGGAGGCAGGTAAACCTGAAAGCTGGATGACCGAAGAGCACATCCAATCTATTGTGCTGGTTGAAAGGCATCAAAAAGCTGTCTGTTTGCATTGCTGTGAAAGATGGATCATCATTGAAAAAGAATCTACAAAACACACACACAAATTGCATAATTGCTTTTTAGATGAGCATTTTTTTCCACGATGGAAGTAACATTTGTTTGCGTATCCGAGTTAATAGCCAAGTTGCTGCCAGCCAAAACTGATAAGCATTGCTAACTTTCTGCCTCAAACTGAAACAATCTGAAAGTAATATATACATGCTGATATCTTTTATAGCATGTCTAGCTGCACAAACCTAAAAAGCATAAACTTTCCTCCGTTATTGATGTTAGTGGAGCGTAGGGTGGTGATGAATTCTGTAAGTTTATGGGCAATGCTGCAGTGCAGGCAACAAGCACATGTTGTTGTCCTCAGACCATCATTTCAATGTTGTAGGGCTGCAACTAACGATTATTTTTGATTAATCTGTCGATTATTTCTTCAATTATTTGATTAGTTGGATTAAAAGGCCAGTTTTTATTTTCTGTATTTTGTAAAATAAATAAATAAATAAATAATAAAAAATATTTCACATTCTGCCCGTTGTTGTCCTTCAAACACTGTGCAAATTGAAGGCTATGAAAAGGTATTAAAGGTATCTGTGTGGGCTATGTGATACATTGTGCAAAGAATTACATTTTTTTTTTAAACATTTATATTTTGAAAACAACAAAACAACTGATTGTCCACAAACATTAAGTCAGAAGTTAAATCACCATATTAAAAATGCTAAGAAAGGAAAACAGAAGCACAGACGAAGTGTTAACTGGTAAGAGGCTGAATGTTCTGCAGTAACACACATTCACTCATTTAAACACAGTAACATGTTACATTTATATACAGTTACACATTATATCCCCATTACAGTTACCGCTCTCATAAAAACAATTCATTTTGTTTGTAAATATCGCGAGATATAGCATCAAACAGCTAGGGGCTTATGAAAATAAATTTTCACTTTTATATTGAAATAGTACTTTTATATATTTATATAAGTACTTTTATATATGGTTGTTTCTGACCTGGGTGTTAAATGGCATTGAACCGATCACAATGTATCGTCTGGACATTAATAATGTGAAAGATCACTATTAAAAAAAAAAAAAATTAATGCTCAGAACTTCTTAAACTACTTCCAAGTGTTCTCATAAAGAATTCCATGTACAGCAATGACAGCTTTGCAGATCGTTGACATATATATATATATATATATATATATATAGTCAATATTTGTTCTGTAGAGGTAAAACTTCATGAAAAAGGAATACATTGGAAACCACATGTCAAAAAAGCTGGTGTGAATAAGCAAAAAACTTGATTTCTGACACCAGAACAAGTGTACCAATTCAGCCCACTAAAATCTGCATTTGCACATTTTTTGCTACATAAAACCCCAACTAATGAAACAAAAGTGCAAAACAGGACTTGGAGCATGTTTGTCCAGAAGGCAGATTGTATGGTATTGTAATATAATTATTATAAATTGTTTTTGTTTTAGCATTGCAGTGTAGGCAAAAGGAGCATCACTTACTTTAAGTCCCTTGGAGAGAAGGAGTGGCAGTGCCAAGCAATTGCCCAACACTGGTGGTAGGTATTATTCATATCAGACATATAAAAGTCTATTGTTTAAAGGTCAATCTATGTAAAACGCCAGTCCCTTCTATTAACACTATGTTGCCTCGTTAATTCTTTTTCCAACTGGCTTTGACCTTGTTTTGGGTCCCAGAGAGATACTTTCAGCTTGGAAAATGTAAATAAAACTGACGGCTGAGAGAATGTCATTAAAAAGACACTTCCAATATTTAATGCAAGTCTAATTTACATTTGCAGATGATCACTGTTTAGATTTTTTTCATCTAAAGACAGTGTTGTGTACATTAGTAGTTAATGCTGGGGTAGGCAGTAGTTTTTTGGTGCCACTGGGCAAACATTCTATAATAACCTTTCAGCATATTGATATTCGAGTTGTCGGAGAGGAAAATCGACGTCTGCACCATCTCTTGGCTCTGTTTTCTGGCTGACATGGGTCAAGTGAGGTTGTAGAGACCATGTTGAACACTAGAGCACCATACACGGGGAAATTGTATGCACTCAAGTGGCAACCTTTTGTCTTATGGTGTGAGGAACGTCAGCTAGACCCAATGAAATGCACAATAGCTACAGTCCTGGAGTTCTTACAAGGACATTTCTCAGCGGGGTGGGCTCCTTCTACAATCAGGGTCTACGTGGCTGCCATTTCGGCCAGCCATGCCCCTATTGATGGAGCCTCTGTGGGGCAACATCCTCTAACTTCAAGGTTTATGCATGGTGTCAGGCGGCTGAGGCCCATCTGCAGACCACGCATACCTTCCTGGGACCTTTCTGTCATCCTGGAAGGTCTGTCAGGTGCCCCATTTGAGCCCTTAGAGTCAGCATCTGAGAAACTTCTGACTCTAAAGATAGCTCTTCTGCTGGCCCTGACATCTCTCAAACGAGTAGGAGATCTACAAGCTCTCTCTGTTACCCCTTCCTGCCTTGACTTTACCCCTGGATTAGCCAAGGCCTTCCTGTATACTAGGCCGGATTATATTTCTAAAGGGCCAACATCTGCTGGCCAGCCTGTAGTGTTGCAGGCTTTCTGCCCTCCATTCCTCATATCGGAAGATGAGAAATTGCACCTACTGTGTCCAGTAAGTGTTCTCTGTACTTATGTCCAGGCCTATAAATAGACATGATGTTACACAAGCTTGTCTGTTACATAGACAGACAATCAGGTGCCTCAGCAACAGTGCGATTACTGTTCAAGGTAAAAGGGTGGGCCATTGGTACATCGGTAGCATGTTTTTCAAGATAAGAGAAACTAGGACAGAATGACTCATTCCTGTAATATGGGTTGTCAAGGAGACAAGAAAAAGGTTACAGTGTACTCGAGAGAGAGAACTCAAACTCATGAGCTGAAGTAATATTTATATATTAGTTTTTATCTATGCCCTCTTGGGTACCAACGGGACCTGTGCACGCTCTCCGGTGAAAGGCAGCTTAAAGACTCCACAGAATTAGTCCTTCCATCGCAAAGGAATAGAAATATATGCATAATTAGTAAAAGAGGCAAGGGCCCCACGCATTAAGAGGGATACACACAAGAATATACACTGAGTGAAAATAATAATGGAGTTATTTAATGGAAATGAGGCCCATGTTGATGACAGAGGGACAGATCCAACCAGGTCCGTTGTGTACATCTGAAAAGTTGTTAACTATTTATAATGAAAGAGAGCAAGCAAGGTTACCATTATAGAGTTGCAGAGGGCTCTGTGTTTATTCTTGAATCGCCTATGAATTCAAGAGCACTTATTAGCAATAGCAAAAGGGATGGTTTCATTATATGACCACACTGTTAGTATGACACAGTGTCTGAAAGCTAACAAAAAGGTATTTCTAGCAGTATTGTAACAAGTGAGATATTCATACAGAAAAGAATGTGAATATGCTACTACACAGAAACCTATATGTGTATATGTTAAGGTGAGATGAGCAGAGGTCCCCTATGGGCAGCTTGATTGTGAATGTTCCCCTTTCTCATCTGTTGAGGATTTGAAATCAGGATTGCTTCAGTTGACTGGTTTGGATCCACTGAAACCACTGGCTGTGAATTTGCAAGTTAGTTAGTTAGTGGTTAGTGTGACTGCTGTCACCTTCGTTGAGGGTTCAGACTTTTTACCAGTAACGGGTCACCTGTGAGGAAAGGGAGAGTAGGCTTTTCTGCAGATAAAGGGAGAAAGGCAGAAACATTACCATGCACACCTAAGTTTTTCAATCAGAGCTTGAGTATAATCACCGACAATCATGTCCAGATCTCCTGTCAAACAAATGCCAGGGTTACCTTTAGTCTAAGGGGTTGGAAATGGACTGCCCATTAAGATCTCAAAAGAAGACAGTTGTGATTTTGGATGTGGTGTCATTCTGATTTCACAGAGAACTGCTTGGTGCAGATATAACCAATTTAACAGTAATACAGTAAGAATAATATTAAACACCCCTCTTTTTGTGACTTGTGAAGAACCATGAAAATTGTGCACAAGAAATGGTAATACTGAACTGGACATGTCGTGTCCATTGAGGCAACGAATAATACCGTCTGAGGCAAATACGTAATTTCAACATCATGAGGTGATCACGCATGCGTGAACAAGGAAAAAAACAGTGTTATGATCAACGTATGGCAACGATGAGCCCTGTTTGGAGGCCCATTTAGTCACGTCATACGTAATTGGTTAAATAGTTAGGTAGTGAGGGGCATAGTCTCATATCCAGAACAACACTGTGTGGTCATGTGTTGTGTTTGGATGTTATTAAGAATAGAGATTACCTGGTGTTGCACATGTAGGGTAAGCAGATGTGAGAGAACCAACTTTTTATCATCAGAGATGAGCAGAGCAGAGGCCGCTACTGAGTGCAAGCATGCAGGCATCCCTGAACCACAGGGTCAAAGGTCTTGGAAAGATAAGCTACTGGAAAAAAACCTGCCATGCTCCTGGGCCAGGACCCCCGTGGCTGTTCACCTGTCCTCCAACACATACAGGTGAAAAGGGAGACTGATAGTCCAGCAGACCTACAGCTGGAGCTGAACTCGGAGACTGCTTGAGATAACAAAATGAATGCATCATCTCCATAGTCCATGTGATGATGTCAGGTTTATCTGTGAGACAACATTGCCTAAGCACCTTGTCATGATGTGAACAGTCAGGGACGTACTGACAATAGTTTATTAGTCCAAGGAAACTGAGCATTCCTCGTTTCACTGATGGAGGTGAAACATCAGGAATGATTCTCAGATGATCCGCAGAGAGTTGACGTTCATCTTTGCTGATAAGAAAACCCTGATAACGCGCTGTGATGACGCAGAACTGGAGCTTTGAGAGCGAAGCCTTGAACCCACATTGCGCCAGGTATGTCAGGAGCTTCACTGAGCCATTTTGACATGTGTCAGTATTAACAGCAGACAATAGGATGTCTTCACATACTGCAAGAGGGTGCACCCTTCTGGGAGTGAACAGAGAGCTGCATGCACAATAGCTTAGTTCAGGAATTGAACCGCCAACCCTATGATTAGTGGACAACCCGCTCTACAACCTGAGCCACAGCCACCCAGGCCTGTAGAGAACAATATTCATATAGTTCAGATCTGGATCCACTCCCAGCTAAGATAAGAACAGGAACTAAGTGTTATATGGAGTGATATAAATTCTCCAACCAAACTATAAAATGATTAATGTGTATACCTAGCATGTCTAAAGACCATGGTGATGGCAGTTAGAGCAAACAATACATTGAAACATGACGACAATTTATGGCTTCTGCCGCACCGTGCAATGGAATAAAGATACTACAGAGCCTGTAACGCCCTGGTCACACATACTCCATTTGCAGTACGTATGCGGTGCGGAAGCAGCATGCACCATTTTCACATAAGACGCGTTTGCAGTGTTAATTCACGGCAGAACACATTCAGAAAAGGACATGAAGGTGGAGGGTGACAGGACTTTGAATGAAGTTTAGAGCAACACAGTACAGTAATACAATCTGTCATAGATGTTTAAAAACAATAAATATAAACAATGTAATATTCCATTCATTACTTCTATATAGATTTATATATTACGTTGCTCAAGCAAGTGGCAAAACTTTTAAACATGCTACTTCTCTTACGTGAGAAGGTAGTATCACAAACATTTTAAATGAAAACTTCGCGAGGAAACTGCCTCCCATGTCTTTTCATTTTCATTTAAATCTTTATACAAGAAATCCTGCGGGTCATACACAACTTTCTCCGACAACCAGCCTGTCATGTGACTGCCGCTTTCTGCTGAGATGCGAGTGTCCCCCCCCCCCCCTCCCCTCACCCACACACAATATAACATGCGGTGTAGTGTACTTCACATTAAAAATATATACTTTAGATAAAGTTTTGACAACATTTGTTATTTTTTATGACTCCTGCTAAGTGTTTTGGTATTCTTTGCTTTACCCTGGGCTTAAAGTAATAAGATGACTGTGAAAAACCGTCAATCCATGTTCATTTTGACCACAAACTATGCACCATCACTTTAATTCATCATGTGCAGCACAGCAAAAATAGACTCGGTGCAGAAATGATCGCTGCAATCCTAAAGACTGTCCTGTGCTCATCCCAGAGCTCTTATTCACAATCTGTAACACTCATTACTGTTTACTTTGTACTCTTCTAAACATGTATACTGCAATTGTGCAATGTGGCTCAGAGGAGTTTTTCCTCACCGCTGTCCACTCCGCCTTGCTCGTTGGAGATCAAAATCTGTAAAGATGTTCCCTTTTCAAGGGAACTCTACATTGCATCATGTTTGATCATTTGGGAACACCACTTGGCAGAAACGGTGTCTGAAAACGTGTGAAATCACACCAATCTGATTGGCCTGCGTCAGTCAGGTGACAAAGTAGGAACGTGTCACAAAGACACCCACAAACTACGCCTGTGCTGTGGATTCTACACAGGATTCAAATTCACCCACGGGGGAAGTATACGTTCTAAATACGTGTCACTTCACTTCGTGGTGCAGATAGCGTCTGTTAGACCCTGTCACTGAGGTGCGGGGGCTACGAGACGTTTCACTGGCAGACTGGGGGTGTGGGTTTTAATTGTCATTCTTCAATATAGTTTGTATACATTGGAATATACATTGGACCATGGTGCTTGATCAGTGGGAGTTGGGGTGGTCTTCCCAGCTAGCATGTTCTTCTGTGCTTCGAACCATGTGTAGAAATCATTCAGGGCATCTGGGTGCAAGGCATCATCACAGACAGGTGGTGTAGCTTTGTAGTGTGTAATGGACCTTGCCATCAGACCTGAAGGATCTTGAAGGATGTTACATCATCTGTGCACTTGCTGATGTAGCCAGTTACTGATGCTGTGTATTCTTCCAAGTCTGTGTTGTTGTGGTATGTAGCAGCCTCTCTGAACATATTCTAGTCTGTGTGCTCAAAACAGTCCTGAAGTGTTGAGATGGCTCCCTCAGACCAGGTTCTCACCTGTTTTAGAACCTGTTTAGCACGTTTCAGAACTGGTCTGTATAGCCACTTTTCGAATGCACAGTACAGCTCGACTCAACTCGGCTTGCTTTACTTTTCAGAGCTTGCTTTTCCGCTGCGGTTTAGTGCGGCCTCAACTCATCCCCCCCTCTATGCAGGAATAATGTTGTATTATCGAAGCCCTGTACAAATACACGGTCAGGCTGAATTCCAAATGCCTTTCCTGTTCACGGAACATGGACTCTATTAAGGATGTAAAATAACGGCATTCTAGAACCTACGTAGTGCTCAATATGACTCAGTTAGATTCAGCAGCGTCAGGAGCGACTTCGATAAACACCTGTTTGGAAATCGGTAACAAGCGAGATGTAAAAATCTAAGACCGAAACTGTTAGATTTCCATGTATCTCAGGAATTTCAGATTACGCCTGTCAGATCATCAGTCATGCCTTCCAGCCTGTTTTACCATTAACTTCTATTGACTTTTAGTTCTGTGCTTAGAAAGTGTGGTTTACCGCAGAGTTAACACACACACACACACACACACACACACACACTCTGACACATATGAATGTTCACAGAGACTTCCCGTTTATTTCATGCAAAACAAGAGTATTTATACACATTGATAAGAAGCAGTGCGTGGACGGTTTCTACTGGTCCAGGTGTCAGACAGATTTAAACAAAACACACAGCATATAGTCATAATACAAAATAAGTCCTGTGTCATGACACGGAAATACATAATATAATCAAGCATAGCAGTTGATCAAATGAATACAAGGTAATCAAATGAATACATTCATCATAGGTATCTGATAGCAGTTCATAAAAGAAGAAAGTACATGATGAGAGAATTTCCTTTCAGAAACCTTTGTTGGAAGGTTTAAATGATAAAGGATACATCATTTTCAATTAATAGAATATTACCATATGCAAAGTATGTATTAAATGACACATTTATTCAGGCACAATACAGAACCACTCGTTAAGGAGAATTCCCCACTCCCTCAGTGCGGGGCTCACATTTAGTGGCTTGGAACCTCAACCGAGGTGGTACTAAAAAAAGTACCAGGTACTATCCACAGTGGAAAGCCCCCATACACTCTAAAAAATAATTCAGTGGCTTTGTAAATATCACAATAATAAAAAGCTACACTACCTCAATAAAATCTCTGAATATCAATTAAGTGATCCTTTGCATTGGACATACCAAAATAAATGCCCAAAAATCCATCAGTTAATTAATCAGTTAAAATAAAATTTACACATATTTAAGTTTTCACAAAAAGAAATTAGCATTTGACTAACAAATGATTTGTTATTTTTTATAATTATGTAAATTTACAGTAAGAGGCCAGTTTTATAACGTGTTATGCATGTTGAGTCTCATATAGAGCTGCACGATTAATCGTTAATAGATCACGATCTTATTCCTAACTGACGATTTGCCTGTGTGTATTAAACTTTTGACAAAAATCACACTGGAACATTCAAATCTGTGTTGACAGAGAGAGAGAGAGAGAGAGAGAGAGAGAGAGAGAGAGAGAGGTTATTTCAGCAGCAGCACCAACGCAAATATGAATGTTCCATTATGATTTTGTCAAAGGTTTAATAGACATGGGCGAATTTCAACCACACAGTATCATTATTTCTGTCCTACAATAATTCAGATTATCACTGAAGTACTGGGATAAAAGTTTATAGTTCAGATTATAGTTCATAAACACTGATGTCTCCGGTGAAAATAGAGTAAATCCCCATTTGAAAGTAACTTGACGCTTCAAATAAACATTGTATCGATTACATTGTTACACCACTAGGTGGCAACAAGTGACTTAAAACTGGTTTTGTCATTGAATCATTCATTCAAGAGTTTCGTTCAAAAACGCTGATTCACCCAGTAATGAAACAAGTGTCTTTCTGAGTGAGTCATTGAATCATTCGTTCAAACATTTTTAAAATTATCTAAAAATTTTAAATAGACTGCAGAAATTAACATTTTGTCAGAACCTCTAGTAAGTTATGTTGCACTCTCACCAAAATGGTCATTCCACTTTATTACACATAATTTCATTTATGGACTTTAATGTTGTGAATTCTTTATACTTGCGGATTTCTTGAGTTAATACTGATGTCTGGTGAAAATTTCATGTGAATAACCTCATTGGAAATATATTTACTGAAAAAAAAATGTTGACACGTCCAATACCCCGCAGGTCAGAGTTCACCAAATTTGAACTTTCATCACACAACGTAGTACAAAAATTCTACGCATGAGCTTGCGTTTCCGGTCTGCTGTTTTCGGATGCGTTTGAATGGAAGTCAATGGAGCGCTAAAGCCTAGTGTGACTGCAGCCTTATTCTGTGTGTTATTTACGTGCATTCTAATTATATAGTCTGCCGTATTCCTGTATTTTATACTGTATTGTGTGTACTGTGTACTCTGTGACCATGTTGAGTGTACTTCCAATGCCTGGACCTTGCACCGGCGGCAGTGGATCAGGTGGTAGAGCGGCTTGTCCACTAATCGTAGGGTTGGCGGTTCGATTCCCGGCCCACGTGACTCCACATGCTGAAGTGCCATTGGGCAAGACACTGAACCCCAAACGCCTTGCATGGCAGCTCTGCTACTATTGGTGTGTGAATGGGTGAATGAGACACAGTGTAAAGCGCTATATAAGTGCAGACCATTTACCTAAGCTTTTGACCCTTCATTTCACTGTTGAGGATGAATTTGTTTTCATTTCTATTTAACAAACATTATAATAAATGACACTGCAATTAGAAAAAGTTGTTACAGTCATAAATCTCTTCTGTATAAACATGTTCTATTTCTGTTTGTGTAATGTGGCATGCAGCAAGATTTGAGTACAGGAGCTCGGTACCTTTATTGAGAACGGACCAAAAATCATCCCACATCTACTATTCACATTTACCGCACTTGGCAGACGCCCTTACCCAGAGCGACTAAGGGTCTTGCTCATGGGATTTGAACTCACGACCTTCTGATCAGCAGTCCAATGTCTTAATCACACGTGGCATATTGGATTAATTTCCTGCAGGTGAGTCGATTCAGATTCAAATAATCTTCTGCACACAGCATGATAACTTGCACTTCAGACATTGTTTAATGTAAATATTGGTTTCTTTTCACCATTTTCACTTTTTTTTTTTTGCAGTGTCACATTAGGAAATAAAAGTTTGAGTGGATTTTGGTTTGTTTTCCTTTTTTGGTTACTGCCTCCCTGCATGGTGATCGCTGCACACACGCACCTTTTAAATGTTAGACTCCTGTTTACCCCGAGCCAACATCTAAGGATGTAACACTAGGTTTAACAATAAAATAAAAGTGACTAATTCAGATACATACTGTATGTGGTGTTCTTTACAGTTTGTTCTTGGCAGTGTGACTGTATAAAGTCAATAAATAAATGAAGTCAGTAAGTCAATTAATCTACATTTTTAAAAAAAGTTTGAAAAATTTGAGACAGTGGAAAATTACATGCTGAACTTTGTTGTCCTGCCGTGGACATCCAAAAACCTTGGGGTTATTTTAGGTCCAAAAATACAACAAACAGAATAATAAACAAAGTTAGAGAACCCAGAAGAGAGAGATAGTTTGTATATATTGTAACCTTAGTTTTGACAGGTATAGGTCAAAGGTCAAAAAGATACACATTCTAACTCTCTATATCTAGATCAAAGGTCATGATCATAAAAATATTTATAGTTATGTTAAATCTGGATCACATCCATTCGTGACAGAAACGTTACCATACATGGTGCGGCCGTGTGTTTTCCACCCCACACACGTTGCACACATGTTCTTTCTAACTCTCTGTGGTAGGTCATAAAAATATATATAGTTATGTTAAATCTGGATCGCATCCATTCGTTACCATACCTGGTACGGCCATGTGTTTTCCACCCCACACACGTTGCACACATGTTCTTTCTAACACTCTGTGGTAGGTCATAAAAATATATATAGTTATGTTAAATCTGGATCACATCCATTCGTGACACAAACGTTACCATACCTGGTACGGCCATATGTATTCCAGACACCCCACACAAGTTGCACACACGTTCTTTCTTTTCACATAGAATATGAAACTCTCTGAGGTAGGTCATAAAAATATTTATAGTTATGTTAAATCGGGTTCCCATCTATTCCTGACACAAACGTTACTAGTTATTTTAAATCGGGTTCCCATCCATTCCTGACACAAATGTTACTATACATGGTACGGCCATGTGTATTACACATCCAAACAAAAATATGACACACACAAACGCACTTTATTTTCACATTATTTAAAAGGAATTTAAGTGTTATGTACTAAATTACCATAATTATGAACACAAGTTGTTAAGTTGACAATCATTTTTAAAATTACGTTTCTCCATTTAGATTGTCTGCAGTAGAATGCAGTCTTTTAAACCAGGAAAAATGACTGCCTTTAAGTTTTATAACAATAGTAAGTAAAATCCAGCGTGATTTACATTACAAATCTCATACGTAACATCTCTGCAGGCTTTATAGACGTTAAAGCACTGAATGAAATGAGCAATATAGACAAAAAATAAACACTCTGTGTCTACTACTTTTATCTCTCTCATAGAACTATCCACAGTCCAAAGGCTGTGGAGCTAGAAGGCTACGTGTGCGAATGACAAAAGATTTTAAAAAATAAAATAAATGTATCAATACATGAAATTGGATTACACAATGTAGTTGAGGTTTACATGAATAAGCAGAAATGTAATCATGCTTATCTTTCCTATAGCACAAATGAAAAGCCCTCTCTAGATGAACAGATTTGTCAAATGAAACTTTTTCCTTCTTATCCACTGCTACGGTAAACTAAAGTGTAGATATTCAAATTACACTGCTAAATATGACTAGCATTAGCTACGTGTACTAGTGCAAAATAGTCCATCAAATGTATTAGCAGGTGTTGCCTATACACGAGTCCACTATTGGTCATATCACAATTGAGAATATTCCCAAATTCATTGCTTTTGTAGAATTTAATTGTAAGTGAAATGATATTCAAATTGTAATGTCCTTAGTATTTGTTCAGTCTACAGGTCCTCTAACACTCTGTTAAATGAATACATGTAAATGTACTACGACGTAAATTTTGTTTTAAATCAATTAACGCAGAAATTACACACAATATTAAGTTGATGTAATTATCAACATTATTATGTCAACACAACTCATCAAAATAATGTGTACAACTTTAAATATTTATTTAATTCAATAAATTAGAATTTTTATCTTGCAACCACACATTAAATTTAGATTGTGGGGGTTTGTTTTGTATAGCTCCGCTGTTAGAAAATACATGATGGTTGAATGTGAAAATAAATGAGCAGAATGTAAGCTTGTTAAATAAATTAAACTTTATTGACTGCACTTTTGAGAAAATGGCATGACTTTGAATAAAAATGTACTGAAATAAATACTCTAAAACATTGATATACCCGAAGAAATGTAAAAAAAAAAGAAAAAAAAAAGTTTTTACATACCTTCTAAATAGGTCCCTTTAGGAGGTAAACGTTTTAAAGACGGTGTTTTATAAGAAACGCGCGTATTACATGCCTTCTAAACCTAACCCTTTAGGATGTAAAATGTTTAAAGTGCTGCTTAAAAGAATTGAAAGTTTTGTTTTACATTTATGAGCTCTGGTGACAGTGTCTGAAGTGTGTGTGTATGTGGGTGTGTGGGTGTGCGTGCGTGTGTGTGGGTGTGTTAGAGAGAGAGAGAGAGAGAGAGAGAGAGAGAGAGAGAGTCATGTGTTTCCTGGGGGTTTGCTGACCAGAATGCTTACAGTGTGTTTATGTTAATGAATTAAGGGACGAGTCGTGTGTTTCAGGGTTTAACGATCCCTACCAATGTGTACATTTGTGGTTTAAGTGAATATTTGTTTCTGAAATTACTTCTGTGGTAATTATCAGTTTGTGTAACTAATCTATCAGAAAATACTAGACCTGGTGACTGAATGTGGTAGATGTATTAGAATTTTGGACATGTTATGCATGTGTAGCTCCCTATGTGTATGATCTATGTGTAATCCTTCTGTCAAGAAATGAGCAGACTGAGGTTTGTGAAATAATTGAACTATTTATTGGCTACGTTGTTGAGAAAAACATTGTGATGTGTAAAACATTTCTACAGTCCTTCAAGGCTGTACAATGTCGTTGTTCTCTTTTACTGAAAGAAAGGTCAAAACCATCTGTGTTATTCGTTGTGGAGACTGAAGTGACAATATGTCTGAAGAAAATGAAAATATGTATTACATATCCTACCTTCTAACCAGGTTAATTTAAGGGTGAAAAAAACCTTTTTTAAAGACGGTGTTTTAAAAGAGTCGTGCATTTTGTTTAAACTATAAACAAGATTTCAGAAAATGGTACGCCAACGAGGATACTTACACAGAACTATCGCTAAATACATAAGCTTTTGTCTATGCTTTGACATCCCATGTCCCAGCAGTACATTTATGACCTCTGATGACCATGTGGGTGTGCGGGGGTGGGTGTGTGAGAGAGAGAGAGAGACACACAGCTGTTCTTTTGGGGGTTTTGCTGACCAGAATTCTTACAAATGTGTTTGTTAACGAATTAAAGGGAATCGTGTGTCTCAGTGTTAAAATAATGGTTAAGACGTCGTAGTTAAAAACAGAAGAAACTCTGCAACTATCTGTTACAATGTCTGCTCCGAGAAATCCTAATACCCTTAGAAGATTGCTGTGTATTCACCAACAAGAGGACCTGTTGAAATGAGAGAGGACCTGACTTTTGCTCAAAAAAAAACAAACAAAAAAACCAAGAGGTTAGATTGACAAATTATTAATGAAGGTAATGTAAAGACGTTGTTGTTTAACCCTGAGCAGGGCGTCAACAACTCCAAAGATAGTGTCTTAAGTCCGAGGGTTTAGTTAGGAGGTAGAAAAACATTTAAAGATGGTGTTTTAAAAGAAACAAGTGTTTCATCCTTAATGGTAAAAAAGAAAAGTGTTTGTACTCCAATATGAAATAAAACGGTGGAGACACACTGAGTACATTTCTGTTCCACAGTCTATAAGGATCCCCAAACTTCATGTAGTGTGGAAAAATATATACACCCTCCGTGACTATGTTACTTAAGGTTTAAACATTTTTATTTTGTGATGTCAGCAAGACAAAACGGTTTTGCATTTGGTGTCTGGTGATTTTAGAATTAGGCCCCAAATGTCAAATATGTTGTGTGTATGGCTTCATCAGGCAAAGATCACGATGGTATGGAAAGAGTATACAAGAGTAATTGGGGTGATCTAATGCTTAGGACTTGTACAGTACTTCAACTCGGGAACGTCCCACCATGGCGTTCAGAGAGACGTTATCTATGGTACACGTATATATAATATAGATCAGATCACCAGTCTGTCTTTACCCAGTCCTGATCTGGGGGTTCGGGGGGGGGGGGGGGATTACAGTTCAGGCATATTTCCAACAGAACAGAATATTACACATTTAGTGTAAACTAGTGAAAAAAAATAATAAAATCTCTGAAATATTTCAGTGAAAATAGTGGTCCATATTTAATGCATTATATTAGAAACGATAGTACAGTCTTTGTTGATCAGTTACCAACTCATACTTTATAATAATTTGTTTAGGAGCATCTGAATCTGGCAAATAACTTTTATTGCATTTAGGCATACAATAAAAGTTAATAAAAAATTAGGAAGAAATGACTTGTGCACTACTGCTGCGGATATTAAGTCAAACCATTTTGTTCAAACTTCAGCATGACCCATAGAGAAGCAGAAACTTATGGCACCTTATGAATACCATGTGAAGGATTAAGTTGACTCGTCCCTTACAGTTACAAAGACATGACCTTGTGCAGGATCACCTTCACACCAGCATCGATCCCCTCTTATCCCATTTCAACGTATAAGAAAAGGCAAAAAGTAATATAAGATGTATAAGAATATATTTATAAAATATAACACATTATGAGGAAGAAATATAAAATATTATTTAACAAGGTCTGCCGTTCAGCCCTCTTAACTGTAAGAGCATCATCAGTATTGTACAGCAGTTGGGGAACAGTACTTAGCTTTCAGATGTCAGATATAAAACATCTTTTTGAGTCACAGTGCCAAACTACTGGTATTATATTCGGATCCTTCTTTTTCAGCATGAAGGACTGGCATTTATTTAATAGACAGATGGTACAGCCATATACTTGGTCAGAGGATTTAGGAATTTCTTTGAGAAAGGTTCATTGTTTTTGTTCTTTTATCATAGCTTCAGTTTGTATACTTACTTTGGTTAGTGACTTAAACTGTTTTATTAGGTGATGACATTTCATTAACAGGGAACGATGATAGGTGAAGATTAAGTTGGTATGCGTGTACAAGATAAAACTGTCTATATGTATATTTGTCTGCTATGTATCTGTTTAAACACTGCTGTAATGGCGATATAAAGAGAGAGAGATACCCATTAACTAATTCATAGAACCCCTTTCCACCTTTTCAAGTTCGTTATACATTTTTCTTTTCAAGCATCGTGTTCAGACATTGCAAATCATCAGTCTGAAGGTTAAGGGTTACTTAGATTTTTGCTTCTTCAGCATCAAAAAAAAGTCTAAACATTAATCTTATTATTAAACTCAGAGACAATATAACTGTCTGGCTGTGATCATAATAAAAGGCAACGTGAAAGGTGACTTAATTCCCAATGAGATTTCTCTATGTTCTATATGACCTTTCTACAGTATATGCCATTTAGTCCTAGTTTCCAGCCATCATTACAGCACGGGAGAGGAAATCTCGTTCATCAGACGTGTGATGTACGTCTAGACAATCTGATAACAAACTACACACACAACATTTATGTTGAGAAAATTCAGCTTGATCTTTGTTCCCAAATAACATTGGATCAGATCCATAGTTTACAGCATCTGTCCCACACGTATTTAATCTGTATTACGAGTACTGAACAAGTTAGAGGAGGAGAAAATGTAGATTTACTGTTCATTGGAACTTTATTGTTTATTTAGATCTGTCTTGATTCATTTTCATATTCAAATTTTAAAAAAATACATAACGTAACATAACATAACGTATGAATGTAGGAACATGGATTTTCACCATGCGACTCTTTTCAGAAAATGGTCTTTCTCTGTTTCTTATGCACACAGAACCTACTTTTCTTTTCATAAAATCATACACCAATTTACTATTCCTGTATAGGGTTTGAGTAAATATAGATAAACTCATTAATGTACTGTAGCTCTCAGAGTTACTACACTACCCCAACTTGGTAATTCAGACCATAACCTCATCTCGTTAACAATTCTTTCCTGCAGTTCAGTCTGTCCACAAGGAATAGGTACACTCAGTAAGGATAGGGTTAGGCAATACATGTGCATCACTTTGTTTCAAAGGTGGTGGAAATAAAGACACGTTGTGGAAAGTAGTAATACAGATATCAGAAGGAATGACCTGTTTGAGCTGAGTGAATGAAAATCAGTAAACTAAAACACTTTATTAGTGGTTAATTAACACACCCTATTGCATCCTATAAGAGATTAATCACATTCATAGACAACAAACGCAATTCTACAACATAGATCTACACAAAATTACATGAACACACAACTATCTGTGATAGCCATAGTCAGGAGCTGGTAAGGAACACTTACTAGCACAGTAATCTTAATAAGTATTTAAATAGATATGTTAAATAGATATGATATTTAATAGATATTAGACTTTTTATGATGTAATAATAAAATGTATTTTTTTTAAATTTGAATATGAAAATGAATCAAGACAGATCTAAATAAACAATAAAGTTCCAATGAACAGTAAATCTACATTTTCTCCTCCTCTAACTTGTTCAGTACTCGTAATACAGATTAAATACGTGTGGGACAGATGCTGTAAACTATGGATCTGATCCAATGTTATTTGGGAACAAAGATCAAGCTGAATTTTCTCAACATAAATGTTGTGTGTGTAGTTTGTTATCAGATTGTCTAGACGTACATCACACATCTGATGAACGAGATTTCCTCTCCCGTGCTGTAATGATGGCTGGAAACTAGGACTTAATGGCATATACTGTAGAAAGGTCAAAGAGAACATAGAGAAATCTCATTGGGAATTAAGTCACCTTTCACGTTGCCTTTTATTATGATCACAGCCAGACAGTTATATTGTCTCTGAGTTTAATAATAAGATTAATGTTTAGACTTTTTTTTGATGCTGAAGAAGCAAAAATCTAAGTAACCCTTAACCTTCAGACTGATGATTTGCAATGTCTGAACACGATGCTTGAAAAGAAAAATGTATAACGAACTTGAAAAGGTGGAAAGGGGTTCTATGAATTAGTTAATGGGTATCTCTCTCTCTTTATATCGCCATTACAGCAGTGTTTAAACAGATACATAGCAGACAAATATACATATAGACAGTTTTATTTTGTACACGCATACCAACTTAATCTTCACCTATCATCGTTCCCTGTTAATGAAATCTGTCAGTACCTAATAAAACAGTTTAAGTCACTAACCAAAGTAAGTATACAAACTGAAGCCATGATAAAAGAACAAAAACAATGAACCTTTCTCAAAGAAATTCCTAAATCCTCTGACCAAGTATTTGGCTGTACCATCTGTCTATTAAATAAATGCCAGTCCTTCATGCTGAAAAAGAAGGATCCGAATATAATACCAGTAGTTTGGCACTGTGACTCAAAAAGTTGTTTTATATCTGACATCTGAAAGCTAACTACTGTTCCCCAACTGCTGTACAATACTGATAATGCTCTTACAGTTAAGAGGGCTGAACGGCAGACCTTGTTAAATAATATTTTATGTTTCTTCCTCATAATGTGTTATATTTTATAAATATATTCTTATATATCTTATATTACTTTTTGCCTTTTCTTATACGTTGAAATGGGAGAAGAGGGGATCGATGCTGGTGTGAAGGTGATCCTGCACAAGGACATGTCTTTGTAACTGTAAGGGACGAGTCAACTTAATCCTTCACATGGTATTCATAAGGTGCCATAAGTTTCTGCTTCTCTATGGGTCATGCTGAGTTTGAACAAAATGGTTTGACTTAATATCCGCAGCAGTAGTGCACAAGTCATTTCTTCCTCATTTTTTATTAACTTTTATTGCATGCCTAAATGCAATAAAAGTTATTTGCCAGATTCAGATGCTCCTAAACAAATTATTATAAAGTATGAGTTGGTAACTGATCAACAAAGACTGTACTGTCATTTCTAATATAATGCATTAAATATGGACCACTATTTTCACTGAAATATTTCAGAGATTTTATTTTATTTGTTCACTAGTTTACACTAAATGTCTAATATTCTGTTCTGTTGGAAATATGCCTGAACTGTAATCCCCCCCCCCCCCGAACCCCCAGATCAGGACTGGGTAAAGACAGACTGGTGATCTGATCTAAATTATATATACGTGTACCTTAGATAATGCCTCTCTGAACGCCATGGTGGGACGTTCCCGAGCTGAAGTACTGTTCAAGTCCTAAGCATTAGATCACCCCAATTACTCTTGTATACTCTTTCCATACCATCGTGATCTTTGCCTGACGAAGCCATACACAAAACATATTTGACATTTGGGGCCTAATTCTAAAATCACCAGATACCAAATGCACAACCGTTTTGTCTCGCTGCCATCACAAAATAAAAATGTTTAAACCTTCAGTAACGTAGTCACGGAGGGTGTATATATTTTTCCACACTACATGAAGTTTGGGGATCCTTATAGACTGTGGAACAGAAATGTACTCGGTGTGTCTCCACCGTTTTATTTTATATTGGAGTACAACCATTTTTCTTTTTTACCATTAAGGATGAAACACTTGTTTCTTTTAAAACATCATCTTTAAATGTTTTTCTACCTCCTAACTAAACCCTCGGACTTAAGACACTACCTTTGGAGCTGTTGACGCCCTGCTCAGGGTTAAACAACAACGTCTTTACTATTACCTTCATTAATAAATTGTCAAACTAACCTCTTGGTTTTTTTTTTTAAAAAATTTTGGAGCAAAAGTCAGGTCCTCTCTCATTTCAACAGGTCCTCTTGTTATTGAATACACAGCAATCTTCTAAGGATATTAGGATTTCTCGGAGCAGACATTGTAACAGATAGTTGCAGAGTTTCTTCTGTTTTTTAACTACGACGTCTTAACCATTATTTTAACACTGAGACACACGACTCCCTTTAATTCGTTAACAAACACATTTGTAAGAATTCTGGTCAGCAAAACCCCCAAAAGAACACCTGTGTCTCTCTCTCTCTCTCACACACCCACCCCCGCACACCCACATGGTCATCAGAGGTCATAAATGTACTGCTGGGACATGGGATGTCAAAGCATAGACAAAAGCTTATGTATTTAGCGATAGTTCTGTGTAAGTATCCTCGTTGGCGAACCATTTTCTGAAATCTTGTTTATAGTTTAAACAAAATGCACGACTCTTTTAAAACACCGTCTTTAAAAAGGTTTTTTCACCCTTAAATTAACCTGGTTAGAAGGTAGGATATGTAATACATATTTTCATTTTCTTCAGACATATTGTCACTTCAGGCTCCACAACGAATAACACCGATGGTTTTGACCTTTCTTTCAGTAAAAGAGAACAACGACATCATACAGCCTCGAAGGACTGTAGAAATGTTTCACACATCACAATGTTTTTCTCAACAACGTAGCCAATAAATAGTTCAATTATTTCACAGACCTCAGTCTGCTCATTTCTTGACAGAAGGATTACACATAGATCATACACATAGGGAGCTACACATGCATAACATGTCCAAAATTCTAATACATCTACCACATTCAGTCACCAGGTCTAGTATTTTCTGATAGATTAGTTACACAAACTGATCATTACCACAGAAGTAATTTCAGAAACAAAGATTCACTTAAACCACAAATGTACACATTGGTAGGGATCGTTAAACCCTGAAACACACGACTCGTCCCTTAATTCATTAACATAAACACACTGTAAGCATTCTGGTCAGCAAACCCCCAGGAAACACTCGACTCTCTCTCTCTCTCTCTCTCTCTAACACACCCACACACACGCACGCACACCCCCACACCCACATACACACACACTTCAGATGTGTAGGACACCGTGTATAGGCCTACAAGACATTGCCCGGAAAATGTGTCTTCTAGTTTAAACAAAACTCTCGATTCTTTTAAGCAGCACTTTAAACATTTTACATCCTAAAGGGTTAGGTTTAGAAGGCATGTAATACGCGCGTTTCTTATAAAACACCGTCTTTAAAACGTTTACCTCCTAAAGGGACCTATTTAGAAGGTATGTAAAAAGTTTTTTTTTTTCTTTTTTACATTTCTTCGGGTATATCAATGTTTTAGAGTATTTATTTCAGTAAATTTTTATTCAAAGTCATGCCATTTTCTCAAAAGTGCAATCAATAAAGTTTAATTTATTTCACAAGCTTACATTCTGCTCATTTATGTTCACATTCAACCATCATGTATTTTCTAACAGCGGAGCTATACAAAACAAACCCCCACAATCTAAATTTAATGTGTGGTTGCAAGATAAAAATTCTAATTTATTGAAATAAATAAATATTTAAAGTTGTACACATTATTTTGATGAGTTGTGTTGACATAATAATGTTGATAATTACATCAACTTAATATTGTGTGTAATTTCTGCGTTAATTGATTTAAAACAAAATTTACGTCGTAGTACATTTACATGTATTCATTTAACAGAGTGTTAGAGGACCTGTAGACTGAACAAATACTAAGGACATTACAATGTGAGTATCATTTCACTTACAATTAAATTCTACTAAAGCAATGAATTTGGGGGCATGTTCTCAATTGTGATATGACCAATAGTGGACTCGTGTATAGGCAACACCTGCTAATACATTTGATGGACTATTTTGCACTAGTACACGTAGCTAATGCTAGTCATATTTAGCAGTGTAATTTGAATATCTACACTTTAGTTTACCGTAGCAGTGGATAAGAAGGAAAAAGTTTCATTTGACAAATCTGTTCATCTAGAGAGGGCTTTTCATTTGTGCTATAGGAAAGATAAGCATGATTACATTTCTGCTTATTCATGTAAACCTCAACTACATTGTGTAATCCAATTTCATGTATTGATACATTTTTTATTTTATTTTTTAAAATCTTTTGTCATTCGCACACGTAGCCTTCTAGCTCCACAGCCTTTGGACTGTGGCTAGTTCTATGAGAGAGATAAAAGTAGTAGACACAGAGTGTTTATTTTTTGTCTATATTGCTCATTTCATTCAGTGCTTTAACGTCTATAAAGCCTGCAGAGATGTTACGTATGAGATTTGTAATGTAAATCACGCTGGATTTTACTTACTATTGTTATAAAACTTAAAGGCAGTCATTTTTCCTGGTTTAAAAGACTGCATTCTACTGCAGACAATCTAAATGGAGAAACGTAATTTTAAAAATGATTGTCAACTTAACAACTTGTGTTCATAATTATGGTAATTTAGTACATAACACTTAAATTCCTTTTAAATAATGTGAAAATAAAGTGCGTTTGTGTGTGTCATATTTTTGTTTGGATGTGTAATACACATGGCCGTACCATGTATAGTAACATTTGTGTCAGGAATGGATGGGAACCCGATTTAAAATAACTAGTAACGTTTGTGTCAGGAATAGATGGGAACCCGATTTAAAATAACTAGTAACGTTTGTGTCAGGAATAGATGGGAACCCGATTTAACATAACTATAAATATTTTTATGACCTACCTCAGAGAGTTTCATATTCTATGTGAAAAGAAAGAACGTGTGTGCAACTTGTGTGGGGTGTCTGGAATACATATGGCCGTACCAGGTATGGTAACGTTTGTGTCACGAATGGATGTGATCCAGATTTAACATAACTATATATATATTTTTATGACCTACCACAGAGTGTTAGAAAGAACATGTGTGTGCATCGTGTGTGGGTGGAAAACACACGGCCGTACCATGTATGGTAACGTTTCTGTCACGAATGGATGTGATCCAGATTTAACATAACTATATATATTTTTATGACCTACCACAGAGAGTTAGAAAGAACATGTGTGCAACGTGTGTGGGGTGGAAAACACACGGCCGTACCATGTATGGTAACGTTTCTGTCACGAATGGATGTGAACCAGATTTAACATAACTATATATATTTTTATGACCTACCACAGAGTGTTAGAAAGAACATGTGTGCAACGTGTGTGTTTGTGGAAAACACATGGCCGTACCAGGTATGGTAACGAATGGATGTGATCCAGATTTAACATAACTATATATATTTTTATGACCTACCTCAGAGTGTTAGAAAGAACATGTGTGCAACGTGTGTGGGGTGGAAAACACATGGCCGCACCATGTATGGTAACGTTTCTGTCACGAATGGATGTGATCCAGATTTAACATAACTATATATATTTTTATGATCATGACCTTTGATCTAGATATAGAGAGTTAGAATGTGTATCTTTTTGACCTTTGACCTATACCTGTCAAAACTAAGGTTACAATATATACAAACTATCTCTCTCTCCCAGAAAACCCTACAGGGACTGCTTTAGATAAAGTTTATACAGTTCTCTTGAGCACTTGCCAAAAAAAAAAAAAAAAATCAAGGTTCTTTATTTAGCAAGATTACAGACTAGATTACACACCAGCAGCTACAAACATTCCTCATGACCTGCCTACTCACGTTTAAGAAATGCCAATTTTATTCTAAGAATAAATTTAGAACAATGTAGAATTGTTATTTTTTTTCAGGAGACTGTATTTTAAAGATAATGTTCTAAAAGCCAAATAATCTTTACAGATCTTTCCAATAAAGGGTTTAAACAAATGTTTTTCATGCTTGTTCAATGAACCATAAACAATTCTTGCTCATGCACCTGTGGAACAGTCCTTAAGACACGAACAGTTTACAGGCGGGAGGTGATTACGGTCACAGCTACAATAAGTTAGGACACTAAAGAGACGTTTCTACTGACTGTGAAAAACACCAGAAGAAAGATGTCTAGTGTTCCTGCTCATCTGCGTGAACATGCCATAGACCTGCTGCAGGGAGACATGAGGACTGCAGACGTGTCCAGAGCAATAAACTAATGTAAGACGCCTGAGACGGTGCTACAGGGAGACAGGAAGGACAGCTGATCGTCCTCGCAGTGGAAAATTAATGTAATTAATGTAAGCATGTGTCCCCCAGACGTGATGGAGAACTTGCAGATGCCTTGGTGGAAGAGTAGAGGAACATCTCACAGCAAGAACTGACCAATCTGGAGCAGTTGCAGGAAATTTTCGTCTTCTTCGGCCTGCACTGGCCCTACTAGCTCAATTACTTTTAATACTTATATACTTTATTACCCAATCTGACTTATACTTTAGAGAAATAACTAACAAAACTCTCAGAGGCTGGATACAGATGCGGCAGGTTTATTCAGCAAGTTACCAAACAAACCAGAAATACTAGACCAAGGATACGTGCTTGACCCTTGGCTGGCAAGTATCAAAGTACAATCATTTACAGTTGTCTTATATACAATTAAAGCATCCATGTACCTTTAGGGAGTGTCCCTTGTCTCAGCTCGCACCTTTTCTCTGTGTTGGCCCTCAAGTTTTTCCTAGTATACCTTTTGCCTGCATCTGCTCTCGGACGTCGTTAACCAATATCTGTTCTTCTTTATTATTTACTACTTTTTGGGAGGCCTCTCCTTATCTCCTACCAGCCTAAAGACCCCCGCCCCTCTTTTCCCCCTGCACCTCTCTCTCTCTCTCGCTGAACCATGGGTAAGTACAAACTGTTCCTTATCTATCCTCCTTGTTGCTCTCTGTCCAGCCCTATGTATATTTTATGCGTATTTAAGTATTTTATATCCCTAATTTCTAGATGTAGGATCTAAACCCATCAACCCTGGTTCTTCTAAACAGAACCCTGGATCATCCTTTAAGAGGAAGACTGACAGTTCCCTTCCCAGACCCACTTCACTGGGCCCTTCTCAAACGGCGTAAAGTGGATTCTGGCACTCAAACACGTTTAACCGTGCTGCCTTTCTGGAAAGAGAGAACGAAGGCCTCTACACAGACACACATCACCGTTCCCCCCCAAAGAGAGGAATTAACACATCCACTCAAACTTCTATTTCGGTGCCCTACATAAAGAATAGATATTCAGATGCGACTGTCCAAACATATTACAGAATGTCATATGGCACGCAAACTCCCCAGATCTTATGTAAAACCCATGATTGTTAAAAAAGAATTATTTTATGTGTTTTACTTAATTAAACTACATAAAGTTTTCTAAACTCTTCTGTGTGTGTGCGCGAGTGTGTGTGGGCGTGTCTATTGTACATATGCACAACTTTTATGTCTCCCTGCAGGCTCACCTTGCTGAAGCCCCCTTCATCCCTTAGTTTTTTTAGCTCTAAAAGGAGAGTCTTTTTCCTTTTCTTAATGTCTCTATTTTATATTTTAATCTAATATAATTTCCCAACACAGTCCATGAGGATGAGATGCACTGTAGTATTTAAAGCAGCTGGAGAACACCAGATACTGACTGTTCCTTCTGATATCAACCTCCACTTTGAGCAGGGATTCATTTTTCCATTTCTGTTCCTCAAACGTCTGAAACTTCTTCAGATTATGTCTCAGTTGTTGAAGCTTTTTATGTTAATACAAATATTTTCACATGTTAAGAAATGAAAGAAATTAAAGCAATAAATAAGAAATAAAAGCAGTTGAATGTGAGAGGATGTTTCTTTTTTTTTGCTGAGTATACACACACACACACACACACACACACACACACACAGTGTAAATACACCAATCAGCCATAACATTAAAACCACTGACAGGTGACGGGAATAGGTCAAGCTGAACAGTCAGTTCTCAAAGTTGATGTGTTGGAAGCAGGAAAAATGGGCAAGTGTAAGGATCTGAGCGACCTTGACGAGGGATAAATTGTGATGGTGATAAATTGTGATAGACGACGGGTTAGAGCATCTCCAAACCAACAGCAAACACAAATAAAAAAGGGTTTAACAGAATGTTAAAGTGTGGCACCTTCCTAATACGGCAGATGATCATGTGCATCACGGTCACATGACCACCTGCATCTGAATCACCGGTCATGTTAATGAGCACTTGTGTGTATATTAGCCACAGTCTGCACTGCACTCTTTGTCTTTTGTTTGTCTTTCTCTGCCGTCACAATTATGGTCTTTGTTTAAAGGTTTATTCTTTGCCTTCATTTTTGCCACAAGTTCTACAGTTACTGTTTTGCGTTTGTTTGTATTTTCAATTAAAATCTAATCTGCACTTGCATCCGTCTCCGCCTCTAAATCGTGACAACTGCAATATACACGATTACTGATACTGTATTTTTCACCAACCATGTAATAAATTAATTTTAGGATCTTCTATGAATTAAATATAAGACAACTCATAATATTGTTTATAAAAGTGTTTTACAGAAGAATACTGCAATTTTTTTTTTTTTTTTTTTACATTAGAGTAAGTTTGCAAAGAATCTCATACTGATTTTTCCTCTTACTGTTCCTCCTCTAAATGTGAACAGCAGTTAGTTTAGCTGTAAGTCAGGGTACGAAATGTTAGCATCCTTTTATATTATAATATATATATTCATTCAGTACCCCAGTGATAATGTTTTAAAAGAAATTCATAAAATGTATTAAATTAATTAAAGGAAGGATTCTCCGGTGTCGTTGCTTTGGAACATTCAGAGGTAAAGCTGTAACCAAGTTAAACTAAGCTGAAGTTAACAGCTAAAGTGTTCGTAAACATATATAACATAACTGTGAATTTCAGTTCACTGTTCCATACATGTTGAAGTGGAATCTGTAACCTCTACCTGCTTCTGAGCAGATTTCCGTCTCAGTAATTTGACAGTTTAGGTTAAATCACTGTATTAAAACTGCTCAGTGGTTAAGGCTCTGGGTTACTGAGCTGAAGATCAGGGGTCACATCCCAGGACCAACAAGCTGCCAACATTGGGTCCAGGTTTATTTGCCATGTGCACAAAATGTCAGTGACAGTTGTACAATATAATACTTGTTGTGAGGCCTCGAGCAAGACACTTAAACCTATCTGGTCCAGAGGTTCTGTATCATGGCTGCATTATGACCCCAATGTCCTGGGATGTGAAGAATATAATGTATATGTACTGTACTGAAATGTATATGTGACCTTCGTTTGTCATGTATATAACTTTCACTGAAATTAAAAGCTGGTCTCTTTAGACTATGCATTAAATACTATATTAAAAATAAAAATGACATGAATAAGAAATAATAAGTTAATCAACATGAAATATGTACAGGAATGTGCAGAAAGTGGATGTATAAAATATGCATTATGTAAGTGTAGTAACAATACTATCTTCATCTTGTCTCTCTGACTGACAGCAGTTTGTTTTAATTGTAAGATTTTACCCTGAAAGCCGACACCATGTCTATGTAAGTGTCAAATCTACAAGTGAAGGACTCCTATTAGGGTGGAGTTAATCGATATAATTGTAATTGGTAGTGATATCATTGTGATTTCTGTCTTAAGGAGACTGGTGAAACTGGATTCCCACAAATTAAAAAACAAGTCAAAGAGGTACAATGCTTAGACCCAAACATTTGCCGACACCTAATGACCATTCCTGAGGTTTGTGCCAGGCTTTGTGAATTTTCAAGAATGCCAAGCACCTTAAAATTACCAAAGTGTTGAAAAATAAAAAGGCGGCCAAAACAAGAAGGTCCTTCACGCCCTCGCTGTTTGGACACTAATAACAGTTGCATGAGGCACCTAATTATAATATGTACGCACCGCATTATGCAAATATTTACTGAATGCAGCAGTTCAAAGGTAGCACAACTAATTACCATATACAGTAAGTCCTGATATACTGGTCAAACTTGAATGTGCCTTGGCTCATTCACTGAATGATAAATACCAGCACTTTTCACCTTGTTACAATATCAATGAGGTGTTCGAAACAATCAATCACATATTGCTCTTTTCACATACACATAACTCAGATCACAACACAAATGATTTCAAACATTGACTTCAAACCATTCAACATGCTAAGTAGCCTGGTCATTTTTCATTGCTATAAGGAAATATTTTGGAGTGTCGTCAGTGTTAGAACCAACTGAAAGCGATGCATGTAAATTTTTTACACTGAATGAAAGGCATATGCAAGGCGCTCACAGTAGGACGGCGATCAACTACAAAAAGCATGTATTTTCAACCAGGAATTTCACAGATCCATCTAAATGTTCTCAGAGGTGAGATATGTGGCTGTTTAGAGAAGTTCACTTTTCCATGTCATCTGGTCTGTTCTTTTTAAACATCCATAATGTGAGGTTAAATTCCACAGGTCCACATTTCCCCCAGATTTGATCATCATGGAGTGTAGAACATGCAGTTTTCTTTTATTCTTTTATTCATTTGTCTTCATGTAAGATGTATTAGTATTACCACATCATTTTATATTCTGAATATTATTCTGAGATGTTCCTATACCCTGGAAGATGCTTATATTATTATAATACTAATATAAGCTGATAATTGCTGAGAACTCAGTTCTTGACTTCCTGCAACATTTCTTTGACTAGCAAAAGACTGGTTAGGTTTTAACATAATATCAATGTAAGAGGTACAAAAGTTTTATTTTACATTTAAAATAAAAGTTTTTTTTTTTAAAGTGAATAAAATCAATATTTACAATAACTGATCATTATTGTAATTGAGAATACATTCAGTCACATCTGTTCAGCTCCTGTTGTGAATGAAATCCGTTATGAATTTCTTCTCATGTCTTTCAAAATATTATGTAATACATACAGACTGAATAAAGTAAAGCTTCAGCTGTTTGTCAGAATCAAGTAATTAAGTATTTTTGCCATATTTATGTTTTAATTGGCTGAAGCAGGTATTAAATCTCAGTTAAATAAGATAATCTTAACCAAGATAACTGCAGTTAAACTCAGACTTCACAATGTCTTGATATTTTCACTTCCATCAACAGTTTCTTCTTTACAGTGTAGAACAGAAAATATAATAAACATAAAAGGGAAACGATCAGGAATAGCTGAGAGAAGGTAGTTCCAGCTTCTTCTGTGAACAAACACAAATGTGTGATAATGAGAATGAGATTATTTCTCATTAAATAGTCACTCAGTAAATATATTAACTCTATATTATAAAATCTGATACCACATCATTTAGCCTTTTTTTTTTGCATTAGCTTTTTAAAAATATTTTTGTTGCAATTTTCTACATAATTGTTAAACATATGTATTAAAAAAATATTAATTTTAAATATTAAAAAGACAATTATTTTTAAAACTTCACTTACCGATAACTGCAGGTAATTGGGGGGGGGGAATGGATGAGAAAAAAAAAAAAGAAATTGTGTATTTTTCAACAAATAATATAAAATATAAGGCTAGATCAGGAACATGTATAGGCCAGGAACAAAACTAATTCAAAGTGTTTCCTCTTCCTAACTGTGCTCTGCATTGTTTTAACTCCACCCACTTCCTCTCGCTGGCTTCCTATTGGTTAAGAACACTTGTCCATCTCATTTTATCATATCAAGTGATTTTATTGGATGACAGTTTAATATGGACTTGATAAGTGCAATGTAATACACACTACAAAAGGTAATGCTATCTTAATTGATACCACAGAGCTGTTGAGTTCTGGATCGTGATTGGTCAGAAGTTGTTGATTAATTTACTGTAACAGCAGCTCTGAGTGTAGTGCAGCTGCACATCACAGGTTTATATTAATGCACTGTGAGAGTTGAGGAAGGCCGTTTCACACTCGGAAAGAGCTGCTTTCATTTATGTTGATATAAAAATGTCCGCCTCCTCACCGGACCTCGCCGAGTTAAAACAGCTCACGCTGGGTTTCCAGATTCACCAAACTTCATTCTTGTTCAGCCAGCTATTTTACACTGTACTATAATTAAAACACTTACCATAAACTTCAAGCTCGACTCTCTGGATGAAACGAGCGACAGATCTCTTTCGGTGTTTCACGAACAGGTAACTGTAGTAAACTCCAGCATCATTAATACACACGTTCTTCAGCACCAGAGAACAGTTGCCCTCAAGCAGCTGCTTCTCAGGAACGTCCACACGGCCCTTATATCTTTCACCTTGGTATGAATCCCTTCTCGTTCTTTCAAACACAACAGCAGAATCAGTGCGCCACTGAACATATACTGTCGGCTTGGAGGCATGACTCGGTTCACAGGGCAGGACAGCTGTGGAACCCAGTCGAGCCGATACGACCTGAGGATCTGCAGACAATGAAAGATCTAGATGAGTTTTAGCATCTCTGAGGCAACTACGAGGAATCATCTGTGCACTTACCAACAGAAGTGATCAGCCCTGTGATGTAAATATAGAGGAAGGACACACTGCCCATGAGTCCCTGACTTACTAAAACACAAACACAGAATATAACATATGGGGAGGTTCCCATGCCTTCCATGACACGAGGACAACGTGCAACACTGAAAAGAAAAACATTCAGTGAAAACCAATCAGCTGGAGCTTTTTAAGAATGAAACACTGACTCCGTGTAAGAAGTGAACGTAATTCCCTGTTGCATTGCTTTTCACTTCTACCAGCATGTTGTAGTCATGCCACAATGAAAAACAGTCACAATCCAGTCACAGCCATAAGGCAGACCCAATGGCATGGCTGTAACTGAAAAGAGGGTGGGCGCGCTAAATGAGAAGGGCCTAAATGTTTTTTTCCTGACAGCTATATTTAAATACACACAATATTAGGTATAAAGGTGCAATTTATTTTTTATGCTTGATAAACCTCACCATCATATCCGAGATTGATAATTACACTGTATTACTGCCTATAAATGGTGGTGTTTATTAATGTTTAAAATGCTGAAGTGGAAAACTCTTGAAGGAAAACAAAGAAAGAAGAAAAAAAGAAAAAAAAAAAAAAAGCTCCGAGCCACTTTTCAGCCTTCCAAAACTTGAGATTCTGGAAAAACAAGAAAATAACTTCACTGTGTATGTAGCCTATATTATTGTTATTTATTGTAGCTACAAATAAATAAATAAATAAATAATCTAATTTTGTAGAACAAGTTCACAAGAATAGAAATAAAAATAAATATTAATAAAAAAGGACAATATGAAATTGTTGAAAGAGATTAAGCACTACAGTATACTCAGAGGGAATAAAGAACTGCTGTAATAAAAGAATTTAAATGCAGACAGTATGAATATAGACGGGTAAATAAACTCTTCTATAGTTCTGAAAAATGCATTGTTTCCCTGTAAACCTGTGCAACAGCTGGCAGCAAACTAAAACCTACAACCTGTTCTGAAAACCGGTTTCTCACCAGCAAATACAGCAAAGATTCAAATCATATTTTGCTACCAAAAACAAAAATAGTCATGTCTTACCTTGAAAGTGAAAGACTGTTTCCTGTGTTGCATAGGATGAAGACTCAAGGTTCAACAAGAACAAAAGTCAGTTCTGCGGTCACACCCGTCTGCACGTCGTGCTACAGGGCTGGTTTTGTTTCCTACAGGTAGGAAAAAAAGGCGGGGCTTTGAAATGAGCAACAGGTGAGTCTGCTTTTATGAGGGGCGTGGCCAGTACATTCAGCTACATCACAACCTTCATTTCTTTTCACTTGTCTCCTGCTATTACACTGTTTTATTACAATCTTAGACTCAACATTACAGCCAGTTAGAGGATTAAATCCAGGATGGAGGTCAATTTCCACTGAATGTTGTGAATATTCTCCAACAACAAACAAATAACAGAATAATCAGGGATGCAACCTTTCAGCCTACAGGTAACACTGTCCTTACAGACAAATGCTAAAATAATCCATCCATCTTCTATACCGCTTTAACCTTTTCAGGGTCACGGGAAACCTGGAGCCTATACCAGGGAGCATGGGGCACAAGGCGAGGTACACCCTGGACAGGGTGCCAATCCATCACAGGGCACAATCACATACACACTCACACTCATTCATACACTACAGACGCCATGGTCTTTGGACTGGGGGAGGAAACCGGAATACCTGGAGTACTCCGCACACACAGGGCCGTGGGAATTAAACCCCGACCCTGGCGGTGTGAGGCGAACGGGCTAACCACAAAGAAAAACCCCATGCTAAAGTAATAAACTCTGAAACTTGTGATGCGTTGTTTGTTTCTGCACTTTATTCTACGCCGATGTTCTTGCAGTGTAAATATGTAGCGTGTGTAACTAAGTGTTTATTTAGCATATTTAAGGTCCTGTGTTCTTTGGCTAAAGTTCCCAAAACTCCACCTGAAGGATCAACAAAGTACATCTGTCTGTAGATTTACAACAGATAGTACACACTGATATCCACAATGCATATTAGTGTTCATTAAAAACATTCTCACACTAGGACAAATTGGCTGTGGTCTAAGAATAACACTAAGCTAAACCCTGGTATAGAAGATATAACCCTGGTATATGCAAAATGTAGTACATTACAAATGTTTAAAATAAATAATCTGTGTAGATTTGTTGGAAGGCAGCCAGTGACCCAGGTGTTTAGACAGCCAGTGGAAGTTCATTCCACCAAAGAAATGTCTTGATTCATCCTTGTATCTTGAGGGATGTTGGTCCAGTCGAGCCATACCAGAGGCTCAGGAGGAGTGTGGTGCAGAGAGGGGGTGTGATGAGTGACTGCAGGTAGGTTAGTGGAAATCTACCAGGAGCCAGTAGAGGGAACACAGCAATGAGGTGGGAGACCCTGAGGAAATTGAGATCATTCTGTAGCAGCTGCAGGGGTTGGATGGCATAAAGCAGATTTGCCAGGAGAGTTGCGGTAGTCCAGTCTTGAAATGACCTGAGTGACGTCAGAAGATAGAAATGGCCAGATCTTCCTGATGTTGTAAAGAAGAAACTTATAATGAGTCAAGTTAGTAATGTGAGAAAAGAAGAATAGCTGGTTATCCAGAGCTACCCCAAGGTTATGTGTAGTATGGTAGGACTTCTCCAGAGAGATCTTGACATGTGGATGCAGCTCCAGGGATATTTAGCAGCTAATAAATAGATTCATTTCGAGCATTTTCAGTTCTCCCAGTATATTACTCTCGATGCGGTATTACATGCTTTGTAAGCTCTTTGCAGACCATGGCTTCAGTAGTCGGATGATGGAGATGAAGAAAATCTTACAGAAACAGCTGATCTTTATTTGGAGTTAATCAGAATCACTTCATTGATTACAGGTTTATGATCATTTCTTTTGAACATGAGTTTGAGTGTGATACACATGACCCACTATAGAAGGGTGTGTATACTTATGCAATCTGGCTACTGTACGTTTTTTCTTTTTTTCCCTGCTCCTGAAATGTTTTTATTTCTTTTTCAAGAGTTAACTTGATGCAACTTTTTTTTTACATCACAAGAATCCACAATTTTAACAGGGTTGTGAAAACTGTTTCTTTCTGTCTGTCGAGCTGCTCTGTCACATGCAGATGTGCACAGATCATGTGATTGCTGAAGGTCAGCTGCTCTGACACTCATCACGCAGATGTCATGTGAGGGTTAACCGGCTCTCCAGTAGGGGGCAGTAATGCTCCTGCCATAAACAAGAGAAAAGTGGAAATAAAAAAAGATAAAGTAAAAGTGAATTAAGGGAAACTGCGTGTTGCAGCAGGAACAGCAGGGATACTAGTTTTTGTAATTTAACAATACAACCTGTTGGATTTGTTCAGTTGTTTCCACGAGAAACAGAAAGGCTGGTGTGAGGAACTCTGTCCAAGACCTGTTCACTGGAAAAGCGAGATGTTTCACAGCTGCTGGAGTGAGTAGGATCTAAATATTCACGGAATTAAACTGCTCTGGTGTTCATCAGGGCATTAATTAATAAATTGTGTGGTAATATATTGATATAGCTATTAATCTAACGCACTAGGACAGAAAAGCTGTGAAAAACTAATCGAGCGTTTGTGTGTGTGTGTGTGTGTGTATATATATATATATATATATATATATATATATATATATATATATATATATGTATATATATATATATATATATATATATATATATATATATATATATATATATATATATATATATGTGTGTGAATTTAGTTTCATTTTCACCATCAGGTAATGATGTGTGGACAAAAAACAAACACAAAAAGTAAAATGAATTACTTGTGCGCAAATATTTTTTAAAAATGTGTTCTATATAGTGTGTGTTTGTGTATGTATACATGTGTGTATATTTGCTTGTATTTCCTCAATTTAAGTCGCTTTGGATAAAAGCGTGTGCTAAATGAATAAATGTAAATAAATAACTACATTTTAAGAGAAAACATTAGAGGTACAGTTTATCCACAAAGCTAAAGAGAAGTCGTTTCTACCTGTAGTGTCTTGCCTTAACTGGCTTAAATACATTAAGCCTTAATTATCCCTATGATTGAGTATGAAATAGTGTCATTAATGTGTAACCCCCTCCCCCACTCTTTAATTCTTTTAAATACAAGATTAAGACATTCAGAATCTGTCCAAACATGACCTCAGATGCCACATTCCACATTTCCAGGTGAAAGTTATTACTGGTAAAAGGATAGTTTCTCAGCTATCAGGACAGGTACAGTTTAGTACCCTTTTTTCAGAGTGTATGATGTCGGTAGAAGCAGAGACAGTATGTCATAAAAGCCTTAAGTAAAAGGAGCATGAAATAAATATTGAATTTAAAAAATATCCATCTTTGGATAATAAGGGGTACAAGGAATCTTTTCAGATAGGGAAACACTCTGCTATTTAAGGGTCTATATGGAACTTCTAAACCTTCCCTCAAGCGAGACAAATTGAACCCTCAAGTGTTCTAGTTTTAATCTTTTGTGTAAAAAAAAAAATTAGTTTTGTGTTAGTTGTGTGGTTTTTTTTTGTTGTTTTTTTTGTTTTTTGCTAGACATACACTACAAGTATGTGGACACCCTGTGTGATTATTGTGTTCATCTATTTTAGCCTCACTCATTGCTAACAGGTGCATAAAGTCAAGCTTACAGCCGTGCAGTCTCCATAGACAAACATGCTGAAGAGCTCCGTGACTTTAAATGTGGCATTGTAATAGGATGCCACCTTTACAACATATCAGTTTATCAAATGTTTACCTCGATAGATCTGCCCCAGTCAACTGTAAGTGATATTATTGTGAGATGGAAGCATCTAGGAGCAACAAGACCTGAGTCAGAAAGTGGCAGACCTCAGAGTGGGACCACTGAGAGCTGAAGCACCCAATTCATAAAAATACTGTATCCTCTGTTGCATCACTCACTACAGAGTTCCAAGCTGCCTCTGCCTCTGCCCTCAACCTCACTAACGCTCTTGTAGCCGAATGAACACAAATCCTCACAGCCACGCCCCAAAATCTAGTGGAAAGCCTTCCCAGAAGAGTGGAGCGCATTATATCCCCATATAAAATGCGCATTAATGTGTGGATGTGTCCATATACTTTTGACCATGTACTGTAAATGTGTGATTAGTACTTTTTGTTTAAAATTGTATTTCACTTGTGGTATTGGAGCTGTTTTCTCACTTTGATTCTGTCTTTGTTTTATTTAGAAAATGCTCAGAAAGAAACGAGACTTCTCTCCTTTGTATTTACATCTTGGTTTGCTAACAGTGTTGGTAAGTGATTAATTTCAATAAAACAGATAGCACATAACCCGAATGAAAAATAAGAAAGAGCATTGCTTAGATGTTGCTAAATATCCATTTTGTCCTTGTCTTCTGCTGTCTGCAGATTCTCGGAACATATCTGCCCGAGTGGGAATCACAGTTGTCCTGCCGTGTGAATTTAACGCCACCTCTGTCCACGGACTGTATGTTCGGTGGTATATCCATTCTGAGGTTGTGTTTGAGCGAGTGGGTAAGGATTCATATGAGGGTGAGGGATACGAGGGCCGTGTGGACGTTCCTGAAGACGAGCTGTGTAAAGGAAACTGTTCTCTGGTGCTGAAGAACGTCAGTGTTGCTGATGCAGGACACTACAGAAGCTACCTGAAGAGGTTTATTCAGAGTGTTGAGCTCTCAGTCGATGGTAAGTCTCCATAACAGACATCAGAGATAGTTGTTAGAAATAAGGAATGTTTGGAAAGTTGATCACATGATTAATTATGTTAGTTTTACACAATTTATTTTCACATATGATTTTTACACATTATTTTTCTTTTTTTTTATATACATATGATATTTTTTACATCATTTTCCCCACACATGATTCCATATTACCTGCATAATCCCATGTGAGTTTTCTGTTGTAATTTTCCTACAACACATCCCTATTTCTCGAATAACGTCTTAGAACGAGTGCATTAATATAAACCTGCAATGTGCAGCTGCACTATTGTCAAAGTTGCTGATCTAGAGAATTAATCAACACCTCCTGACCAATCACAATCCAGTACTCAGTGCTGTGGTGTAAAGGGTTCTGTTAGATTGGTAACTAACTCACAGCTGGATAATTTTCTTATTTTGGCCTGTACACCTTTTTTTTTTTTAGCTTACAACGCTTCATTTCTCTTTTTTTTTTTTTTTTTTTTTTTTCTCTTTCCTGATCCCTGTGCACAAAGAAACTCCAAAAAAGCCTACTGTCACAGGTGAGCACATATTTCACCTAAAACTGAAATCCCACAGAACTAAACTTTTAGCATAAAGCAACATAAAGCAGATGAGCTCAGTGCACACTTTTAAAACAAACTGAAAATGCATCTTTTTAATTCTTTAATATTAAGTGTGCTTTTTTTTTTTGCTATTTATTGTTTCATTTCATTTATCACATTTATTTCAATTTTATATTTATTTAATTATATATGGGGTATTAAAATAATTTATAATGTTCATAGCAGAATTTGTAGAATATGGTACTGCATATATATCTACAATTTTCTTTTTTATGCTAGAGTTCATACGCAATTTTTAGACTTTGTAGTTTTAAAAATCTATATAATTCTGATGACCTCTAAATGAATTTAGTTAAAGTTCTGTAGAGATTCACTTCAAAATGTGAAAACTCAGTGGGGGAGGGGGTGAATACTTTCTGCAGGCACTGTATACAGTATACAGTGAGGGGAAGTAATTATTTGGAACTTTTTGTTTTTGAATTACAGTTATGAATTTGTCTCCCTCCAGATGACGCAGGAATGAACTCTCCTCATCCGCCGGTGATTGTCTTGTCCCTTCTCTCATTTTTACTCGTCCATGTCTTTGGTAGGGAGTTAAAATCCTCGCAGGTGCACATGTAGTGAAAACTCTGAGACAGACAGACAGACAGACAGACAGACAGACAGGCAAATACTGTACAACTCTTCTGGGAGGAAAATCTTTCTTTGTAAAGTTTACGATGTTGAACCTGGTGTAATGATCTACCAAACTTCACTTAAGCTGATGAAGTAGAGGATCAGATGGGTTTGAGGATTTATTACCTAAAGAAAGCATTAGGCTCTGTGTATGCTACATTCATTGACTTTTTTTTTACTTGTTTCACCACATAACCTCTAGAAATTAGAGATGGCACTGATCCAATACCCAGGATCAGTATCGGGCTGATACCAGCAAAAAAAAAAAAAAAAAAGGATATTGGAGAAAAAAAAGATGAACTTGATCCGATCCGGTAACAAATGGAAAAGATTGGAATTGGAGTTAGAAGAGGTTTTTTTTTTTTTGTTATTGTAAATGTTTACATACAAAGAGACTTGAGTTTTTAGGATTGATTTTTTTAATTATATTTACAGCATATAATTTATTATATTTACAGTATATAATTATTATATTTGTGTAAAAGTGCCGGTTTATTGTTGAAGTATAAATATAAAGCTTAGTAGCTTTTAAAGAATAAAAATATGGGCTATCGGCTGATACTCAAGGTTTGAGTATTGTGAACCTAAACAGAAGACGTGGTATTGTGCCATCTCTAATAGAAATAAATATTTATGAACCCGCGTCACTGCAGTAGTTTAGAGTGTGAACAGAGTCAAGCTGGATGTTCTGCTCTTCTACAGAATATTCTCTGGTTACTAAGCTAGCTGTAACTCTGGCTAGCTGTTCTTCAGTTTGCGACACACAGACCCATGAATGGTATCTTTGTTTATGCACTGTATATATCAGTGACACTATGATGTGTAAGAAATTATCGGAAGCTGTGCTTTCCATAACTGATCGTTTGCTAACGCTCAGCCACTGTAAGCACTGTTTAGCGCTGTTCTCTGACAAGCTTTCAGGAGCTCAGATTAGTGTGGGCTTCTTGTAAATCAGACAACCGACATCCCAACAGACTTTGATGAGAGAAGAGTTGGAGGATTTAGATTAAACCAAGCAAACCACAGAATTACCAGTTAAACCAGTCAAATGTACCAGACGACACATGTCTCTGGCTAGCTAGCAGATCTCACTAATAAAGTCTGTTATCGTAATCTCATTCGGTATCATAAATGAAAGTATTTAATAATAACCAGTTCCAACATTCTCACTAAATCATACAGTCCAGTCCTTTCCAGTGAATCAGAACATTTGACTCATCTCATCAATGTGAATCGATTATTTCCGGTTCCTGCACGGCTTATTGTCGTTTCCTTTAAACCTAAAAAAAAAAAAAAAAAAAAAGTTTGCAGGAATATGACAAGTGATCGTTCCTCTTAGCTTAACTGTGAATGATAATGCTTCGTCAAATCGGACACGACCTTATCTTTAACAGTTATTTTTAATCATGTAGTTTTATCTCCGTTAGTTAGTTACATTTATATAGAGCTTTTCTAGACACTCAAAGCGCTTTATATGGGGGGTGGATCTCCTCAACCACCACTAGTGTGTAGCATCCACCTGGATGATGTGACTGCAGCCATAGTGCACCAGAACACCCACCACACACCAGCTATTAGTGGAGAGGAGAGAGTGATGTAGCCAACTACTCTTTACCATAAGTGTCCTGGGATTTTTAATGACCACAGAGAGTCAGGACCTCAGTTTAACATCTCATCAGAAAGACTGTGGTGTTTGTACAGTAGTAGTGTCCCCATCATTGTACTGGGGCATTAGGTCCCACACAGACCACAGGGTGAGCGCCCCCTGCTGGACTCACTAATACCATTTCAAGCAGCAACCTTAGTTTACGCCAAGAGGTCTCCCATCCAGGTACTGACCACACTCAACCCTGCTTAGCTTCAGTAGCGAAACCAGGAAACTGCAGGGAGATATGACTATCTCTGTGTGATGTAATTATAACATACCAAGAGACTGGAAACCTTTTTGTCCATTTCTCTCAGAAATGATCGTTCTCATATAAAACACAATAGTAAATGTGGCACTTGAAAGTTTGTCAGACATAGCAACGGTAACCAATGGGGCGGGGCTTAGGAAACGACAATGATGACATTCATACTGTCGAAATGATCAGCATTGCTGTAAAGGAAAACTATCACAAGGTGACTGTGTAGATCAGTGCAAATTCATCAGATGAAATACAGGCTTGAGCAAAGATTGACTTTTATATTGTTTTATTTTATGTTGAGCCGAATCTTCCATAATGTGAAGTTAATGGAGTTGGTGGTAGTTTTTTTCTACCAGTGTATGTATATCAAGAGGAGTGTCTCATTTTAATGGAAAAAAATACATTTACAAAACATTTTTTAAATAAAATATGTATATTTTAATTTTTTTGTCTTCAGTTTTTCCACTGTATATAAGAGAAAGAAGGGTCAAAGTCTATGTTTAATCTATATAGCACTTTAAGGTTATACACCCTTTACAATATGAACTCTTCTTCATCCAGAGTTGACACCTTCTGTGACATGTGAAGAATTAGTAAAGGAAATGCTAGTAAACAACTTAAAAGTAAGAATTATAGGAACATTAAAAAAAATTGTCATCCTCTCATCCTTGTCACATTTTCAAAGTGTAATTTAGCACGTGAGAGAGTGTTCATGCACCACCTGAACAGCTCCAGTTACATCAACACCTTCACACTCACTCTTTATTAGCATGACTGAGTCTGGATGGAGCTCAGGATTTAAACCTGATGGCCCTGAACCTGTACCTACTGAATCACAACACTCAAATAGAATCAATAATACACTTACAATAAATACACTAATGCTGTGCGAGTTCCCGAGGAAATTTTACACTGTATATACTCACCGGCCACTTTATTAGGAACACATGTAAACCTGCACATTCATGCCACTACTCAATCAGCTAATCATGTAGCACTAGAGCGATGCATAAACCCATAGAGATACAGGTCAAGAGCTTCGGTTCACATCACACATCAGAACGAGGGAAAACAAGTGATTTATTTACTCATATTAGAAATATCACTCTAAATATTAAAATGGATTTCATGTGAAAATGTACTGATGTACCACTAGGTGGCGGTAATGTACTTAAAGTTGAAGGCGCGGAAGGCTTGTTCAGACTGATATGAAAACCAAACCGTTTCCACTGTGACAGCGAAGAGCCTAAAAACAGTATTAAACTTTAGCTATCTGGGATTTTATTCAACTGGATTTTACGAAAGAGGATTTTTGGTTTTTGCTGTAAATAAATTATGATAACAACTACTTATTTAATTTTTTTACTTCTTAAAGGTAAGTCCCTACATCTGTGTATTATTTTAGAGATTTCATGTGGGTAGGTCACATGTTGGGTGATAGACATATTGTATACATTTATTTACATTTACAGCAGAAGCGATTATTGACCCAGGCGAACAGTAACTGGTAAGTGTTTCTTTCTGGATTTTTTTAGTTGAAACTAGTTTTAGCACCGATTGTCAGATAGAAGCTGTAACTGTGCTTCCTTGTTGCTACGAGCCGTATATACGTTGCTAGAGTAAAGCAAATTCCGGTATTTGGTTTTGGTCGGGAGTCGCTCATTCATGCGACTACTCTTTGTTTTGCTAATTAAAGAGGTATGCTCATCTGAAACACATCAGTATTTATTAATTAAAAAACGCTGAGGCGGAAGCGTCAGCCCTTGTCGTGTAAAGACCTGCAAGTCTACCTGTGCGAGTCCACCGAGCAAGGACACCGACAAGACACCAGACATGCTGTTAAGTATACTTTTTCTCCCTTTATTCCTCTTGCTGTTACTTGTTTTCACAAACTAACATGCGTCATTTCATTCCTGTTATTTGCCACAGGCTCAGACTGTGGCATTCTCCCAGAAACGTACGCAACTTGGACAACCTACGCTCTCTGAATGCTGCCTCTGCAGGTTCCATCTCATCCTGTCGGACTTTGGAACTGCCAGTCTGCTGTCAACAAGGCAGATTTCATCTCTGCATTCGCAACCCACTCCAATCTCAGCGTGCTGGCTCTGACCGAGACCTGGATCCATGCCGAGAACACTGCCACACCCTCTGCACTAGCCTCCAACTCCAACTTTTCCCATACCTCACGCCCCAACAGACGAGGGGGTGGTACAGGTTTGCTTCTCTCCAAAACATGGAAATTTACCTGCCTTTCTCCCTCTTGCTCATACACTTCCTTTGAATTTCATGCTGTTACAGTCACTGACCCTGCCAAAATGCACTTTGTTTTTTACCGTCCTCCAGGTCAACTAGAGAAGTTCATCGATGAATTTGACATGCTACTGACCACCATCCCAGATGATTGAGCTCCTCTTCTGGTCCTTGGTGATTTCAACATTCATCTAGACAAGCCACATGCAGCTGACTTTCTTGCTCTCCTTCCCACATTTGACCTCAAGCAGTTCACCACACCAGCAACCCACAAAGCCAGCAAACAGCTTGACGTCATCCTCACACGTAATTGCACCACACAATCTTCTCATTACTCCTCTCCACACCTCTGACCATTTCTTTATCCAGTTCTCCATTTCTCTCCCCTCACCACCATCACTGTCTCCTCCCTCCATCTCTTTTCGTAGCAATCTTCGCTCCCTTTCCCCCTCACATTTCTCCTACGTTGTCACAACCTTACTTCCCTCCGACAGCCTCCTTTCCTCACTTGACTTAAACACTGCAACTGACATGCTATGTTCCACCCTAACATCTTCTCTTGACAGCATATGCCCCCTAACCTCCAGACCTGCTCACACATCACCCTCTAGTCCTTGGCTCTCAGAAGGTCTGCGTAACAACTGGGCCAAACTAAGAGCATCTGAAACGAAATGGCGCAAATCAAACAACCCAATTGACCTACCCAATTACCAGACACTTCTCTTTTTCCAATAGCATCTCCATTGTTAAAGCCACATTCTACCAAGAGAAGATTCTTAGTTCTCCCAACACCTGCATTCTTTTCAAAACCTTTTTCTCTCTACTCTGTCCCCCTCCTCCCCCTTCCCCTACTTCTCTCACTGCAGATGACTTTGCCACTTTCTTTTCGAACAAGGTTACATCAATCAGGATCCAGTTCTCAACCCCAGACATGCATAGACCGGCTCCTCCTCCATGTAACTCCCAACTGACTTCCTTCTCTCCTCTCTGAGACTGATGTCTCTAAACTCCTCCTCTCTACCCGCCCCACAACCTGTCCTCTTGACCCTATCCCTTCTCACCTTCTTCAGTCCGTCTCTCCCACACTATTACCTGCACTCACATCTTTAACACATCGCTGTCTACTGGCACATACCCTACCTCATTTAAGCAAGCCCGGGTTACCCCACTGCTTAAAAAAACCATCACTCAACCTTGCTATAGTTGACAACTACAGACCTGTTTCCCTCCTCCCTTTTCTTTCCAAAACTCTTGAAAGAGCCGTTTTTAATCAACTCTCCAATTTTCTCACACAGAACAACCTCCTGGACATCAAGCAGTCTGGCTTCGAGAGCAACCACTCCACGGAGACTGCTCTGCTTTCCATCACTGAAGCCTTACGACTAGCAAGAGCAACCTCTAGATCATCTGTACTCATCCTACTTGACCTCTCTGCTGCTTTCGACACTGAACCATCAGATCCTCCTGTCAACTCTCTCCAGCCTGGGCATCACTGGAACGGTTCTGCGCTGGGTAGAATCCTATCTCTCAGACAGATCCTTCAAGGTATCATGGAGGGCAGGTATTTCTGAAACTCAGCAACTCACAAATGGCGTTCCACAGGGGTCAGTTCTGGGTCCACTCCTCTTTTCTATCTACACTACATCTCTAGGGCAGGTGATTCAGTCTCATGGCTTCTCATATCATTGCTATGCTGATGACACCCAGCACCATTTGTCCTTCCAGCCTGATGATCCATCAGTATCTGCACGCATCTCTGCTTGCCTGTCGGACATCTCGGTCTGGATAAAGGAAAACCATCTTAAGCTTAACCTGGCAAAATCTGAGCTTCTCGTCATCCCAGCCTGTTCCTCAATCAACCACAACCTCACTGTACAGCTCGGCTCACTCACGCCAACCAGGACGGCCAGGAACCTTGGGGTGATTCTTGATGACTGCTTGACCTTTACAGACCACATCTCAGCAACTGCAAGGTCCTGTAGGTTCATCCTTTACAACATAATGAAAATCCGACCCTACATCACCAAACAGGCTACACAGATACTAGTCCAGGCTCTTGTTATCTCTAAACTGGACTACTGCAACTCACTGCTTTCAGGCCTCCCAGCAGCTCCATCAAACCCCTTCAGATGATTCAGAATGCTGCAGCGCGCCTCATCTTCAACCAGCCCAAGAGAACCCAGGTCACACCCCTCTTCATCTCCCTCCACTGGCTTCCTGTAGCCGCCCACATCAAATTCAAGGCCTTGATGCTCACCTACAAGACCTTGTCTGGAACAGCGCCCTCCTACCTCAACTCTCTCCTGAAGGCTTATGTTCCCTCTCGCAATCTGCAATCGATTAGCGACCGACATTTAGCAGTTCCAACTCAGCGTGGCGCAAGGTCCCTTTCCAAAACCTTCACACTAACTGTTCCTCAGTGGTGGAATGAACTTCCAATCTCAATCCGGACCACAGAATCTCTCACCATCTTCAAAAAACAGCTAAAGACCCACTTCTTCCGTGAACACCTAACAAACTCATAATAAAAAAAAATAATAATTGCACTTACACCTCTACTCTGTGCACTTTGCTTCTTTTGGAACTCAATTAAATGGATCTTGTATGGTAGCACTACTTGTATTGTTCTCTGCTTGATATATCGGTTTGCTTGTATTTTTCTCATTTGTAAGTCGCTCTGGATAAAAGCATCTGCTAAGTGAATAAATGTAAATGTATTATAGAGAGGTGATAGAGATAAGGTGTGGCATCATGTCTCCTTTACTGCGGTACAGGTAGTTTCACAGTCCACATATCCATAGCCATATCTGGATATTTCTGGTTGGAGGGCATTACACACTGACTATTTGATCTGCACGTGAGCTCACAATGAGAACAAAAGCAGTGACGGATCATAAATCAAATCATAACTACATACACACACACACACACACACACACACACACACTACATCGTGTAGTGATTGGTTAAATACTGTAAATAAATTTTTAGTATAAAATTATTGTCTAAATCTGTCACTACCTTCTTCAGTGAAATTGAGAGCTAGGGCAGGGGTTCCCAAACTTTTCCAGGGCAAGGCCCCCCAAATGGCATTAACATTTGACCGAGGCCCCCCTTTTGCAAGATGTCTTTAAAACACATTAAAAATACAGACTTCTGAATATATCCCCCTTTTTATTAATAATTACATATGTACATTACATTAGGAATTGAGTGTGTGTGTGTGTGTGTGTGTGTGTGTGTGTGTGGTTGTCTGAGAGTGAGAAAGAAAAAAAAATAAATAAAAAATAAAAAGTCATTTATATTTCACACCAAATTGTTGATGCCCCCCGGATGCCCCTCATTTTGAAAGCCACGGAGCTAGGTTAGGGACCCATAGAGCTCAGAAAGGAAATGACTTCACAGGAGCAGGAGGAACTAACTGAACTGAAACAAGATTGTGGTTTAAAGCTAAGATTTTTGTTCTTCCTTTGGACAGTTTTTGTTTGACTGCTGACAAAGAGTTCCCCATTCTGGCCAACAAAGCTGTTTTGACATTGCTTCCATTTTCCACAACATATCTGTGTGAACTGAGCTTTTCAAGCCTAACTGCTATAAAAACTAAAAACAGAGAGATTGAGAGCTGTTGAAGACGAGCTTCGTGTGTGTCTTTCTTCAATTCCTGCCAGGATATCAGCTTTGTGTTCATCTAAACAGGCCCAGGTTTCACACTGAGTGAGTGTAAATAAATTGAGATTGTAACTATATTGTAATTATATATACTGTATTAGGCTACAGCGTGTCATTTTGTAACATTTTTGGTTGGTGGTGTTCTGCAAGATTTTTCCAATGTAAAAAAAATGTGCCATTGCTCAAAAAATGATGAAACACTGAGCTAGGGGATCTGAATATGGAAAAACATTTTGATGCTTTTACTTATACTTAAGGACACACTGAGAATGAAACAGGAAACCAAACCAACAGATTAAACAGAACACACATGGAAATGGAAAATAAATATTTTTTTACTCCTAATCTTCAGCTGTCCAGTGTGGGTGAGTCTGTAAGTCTCCCATGATAGCCTCAGATTCCAGTTCCTGGCTGACAGGAGTGGAACCTGAGTTGGTCTTCTGTTGTTACCCATCCTCAAACTTTGATGTGTTGTGAGTTCTGAGAAGCTTTTCTGCTCACCATGTCTCTAAAGAGTGATTATATGAGTTACTGTATAGATGTATTTAAAGGGCAGTTGCTGTTCTTACAGGGGTCTCTGAGACATCACCTTTGAATGATGTGTGTGTGCAACAAAAAGTTGGGACAAATTTCTCATTTATATCTGTGTACGATGTCTGGCAAAAAAAAAAGATATATAGTCCAATATCTTAAAAGGAGTGATTCTGCCATGTTGAGAAAACTTGATCAATATGGCAGAATCACTCCTTCCATTTGATATTGCTCTATCATTTACCATTTCAAAAAGCTTGTCTTTATTGTTTTTTACCTGACAACATAATAGAATAATTACAGCTATTATTGATTATATTAACAATATGTACTTATTCAAATTATTTACTAATTAGAACCTCAAATAAGCATGGAGTATAAGAATCCAGTTACCATGGCATCCTAGCCAAATAATTGTTTAAGTAATTTCCAGAACTGTTTTTTTAGCATTTGATGTAAACATTTAGCCTTTATTTGACATTGTAACAGCTAGCAGATATCAATTAGAATAAATAAAGATCTGTTAGAAAATTTCCATTTCCAGATGATGAGAGAATGTAGTACTGTTATAGCCTGAATATATACAGGTCATTGCAACAGAAGAGTTAGCTAGTCTCGTCAAACAAGCTGTAGCACACCGAATCTGTTTAGCATGCTGCTGTGGGGGTGTCCGTGTGAGTGACAACCCCAAGGCCATCTATTTTTCTGTGCTCGTGTTCCGGTTTATGTGTACATGTTTGCCAGAAGGGGCACCAGTATGCAGTGCGTCTCAGGCTTTAGGGATCGCTTCCTCTCATTTTTTTAAGCTGCTTGACACACAACACACACACGCCACTGTCTTCATTCCAGAGAACATCCCGACATTACTGACTACTGATATGAGTTGTCTAGTGCTGCTGTTTCGCATTCAGTAATAAACCTAGTCTTTAACTGCCTCCCTCTTGTTGTGGTCCAGGTGGAGAGTGGAGCAGTGAGCTATATATGTTCTGCCAGAAATACTTTAGCTATAATGTGTTGATGCTAAACATGTTCCTATTAAATAGTCCTCCTTAGGGCTGGTTATTCTGATGTATTTGATGCTGCTGAAACTGGTGGTGATTTACAATGACATCACTTTAGATCTCTTGCCTTGAATGCAAACCTCAGAATATAATATTATACTGTATGGTTAGATAATATTCCAAGATTAATGAGAAATTATGGACAAATATCAAGGAGTCTATTAACTGTAGATGTTTAAACATGTATTTAATTTTAGACAGCTGCCTGTGTTTGTTGTAGAAAACCTGCACACTCTGAGGGCAGCAATGGACACCATGACCTCCTTTTCTTACATCTGCATCGTGTGGATCACCATCTGTGTGGGTAAGTCACTTTTTTCATCAAAGATAGATGAAACATAAGGTTCTAAAAATAAAAGCACTGTCCAGAGTAATCTAGATTTTAATTTTCCCATCTCAGACCCCCTCTCTGCAGTACCTGAGTTCACTGTATCTGGACATGTGGGGTCTACAGCTGTCCTGCCGTGTGAACTGCAGAGTGAAGTCACTGGAACACCGTATATTACCTGGCGGATCGATTCTGAGATTGTGTTTGAGTGACTCGGTGAGGAGACCTATCAGGGTGAGGGATATGAGGAGCGTGTGGACGTTCCTGAGGAAGAGCTGCGTAAGGGGAACTGTGCCTTGGTGTTGCGCAATCTGACACTTCATGATGCAGGTGTCTACTGGAGCGCCAAGATAGTGAGACGCATCAAGAGATCTCTACTCTTTCCGTCTCGACAGATCAGCCGTGTTCATCTCTCAGTCGAAGGTAAGTGAGTTAGTCTCAGTAGATCACACACTGACCATTACACACACCAGAAATCAAAGCTGGACATAAGGGACGATTGGAAAAGTGCAAATCTTACTGTATAATGAAAAATAAGGACTAATTTAGTGTGGACCTCCCTGTTTTCTCAATCCTAGTGGATTTCTTCAACACACAGCAGATTACAGAGCTCTTCATGGGAGTGTTAGATGAGCCAGCGTTACACACAACTGATCATTTTTGTGCGTCTCTTTCTACACACACTCAGACACTTTCTAATAACTTTAAATGGGAAACATTTGTATTATACAAATGCACTAGATTTTTATTTCAGAACGTTTTTACCCCCGGCAGCAGGAACACTACAGCTGAAATCATTTTATTACTCGTCTGTAAAGTTTATTTACTTTTAAATACTATCAGTGATATTCATTAATCAACACATTCAGCTGACATACTTAAATATTGTATTACACTGTACACATACTCCACAGTGTAAATCCCTTTTGCATCATTGAGAAGTGCATGTACAGAGGATTTATGATTTAGGATTTATGAATATGCCAACATGATACAATGTTTTTTTTCCTGTTTATTTTCCCCCTCCTATAGATTATAATGATTTGATAAAATTGTCATCACGAAAGGGAGGTTAGGATGGATGCAAGTGCAGATAAGAGCTTTATTAGAGAAAGGCAGACAAATCCAAATCGCAAAACATAGTCATGGTTAGAACAGGCAAATGGACATGAAACAGGTGAGGCTAAGCACGAAATGAGATTCAAAACCAGACACGTGAAGGATGGTCAAAGGCTCGGTATGTTACGGAATGCAAACAATACTTCGCCACGCATATAGACCCACGAGGGGTTTAAATAACAAACGCGATCAGGGGTGAAACTCAAAACAGCTGAGAACACTGATAACACGTGAGGGAAATAACCAATGACAATACAGGGGCAGACATTAACCCAGAGCCAGGACTTAAACCATAACAAAACGCGTGTAAAAAATAAACAAAGTCAATGCCACTGAAAGCTCGCGCTTCAAACTCGTGCTTCAGGTTTCAAAGCACCCGGCCTGTAGATGGCACCTGGCGTACAGGAGGAGAAGCGTATGTCTCTGCATCTCTAAAAGATCAGAGTGATAGTATTACTAATGTGAAACATTGCAAAGATCAGACAGTTCATTTTTGTGAAGAGGGTGAGTTAATAAGGGTGTGGTTAAATCAGTATTAGAGTGAGACTGTATGTATAAGATTGAGAATGTAAACATTGAGCTACGCTGTTAGTGAGCCTGACCTACACATGTTCCTGATCTACAGAGTTCAGCCTGTACTGAAATAGGAAATTACCCCAGGACCCTGTGGACATTTAATCCCCTCCAGATAGGATTTAAGACGGTAAAATGTGGCCATAAAGGGATGCACTTGGATAGTAGGAGTGGCTTGATGCTCAAATTCAGTCCGATTTAAATATATCGTCCTGACACAATGCATTTTCGATACAGGAAAATAAATTTGTTAAATGTGTATCTTTGGTTTCCATATTCAGTTGATTTAAAACATCCAGTGTTATAAAAGTACAATAATTAAAGCTTAATTATGACGCAGCGTTGGTGTGATCCATTCAGGCTCTTAGCAGCGTATAAGGAACCAAATGTTGTGCATTAGACTGGAACCAAGTTAAACATGGCTAAGCCGTTACTCGCGTTTGAGGCATGACTGAAACACAGGGCTTTTCTAATTCTGCTGTCAGTCACAGAGCTCTCTGAAGCATTGGGTGAGTTATTGAACACACCTTTTATGTTTTACGAAAGGTGAATAAAAGAGGACATATACATTCAATAATTCTGTTAAATTACAGATTTATGAACAGTTTGCGTGAATTAAAAAGTCATCGATGATGTCAGTTAAGTGCTTTAACCCTCTCTGTTCTGGAGGAGCTGTATCACGGCGGACCCCAACATCCTAATAAGCTAGACTATGGTAGAAAACGTCACTCTACGTTGTGTGGTAATGGACAACTATTACAGATTCACATTTTATTATTATTGTTCAAGTACGAGCTTGGAGAAGATCTACAGCGCCATTTGTAACATGACCTGGTGCACATACTGTGTATAATAAAGTGTTTCATTCAGACTCGTATTTACGGGTTTACAGTTGAAGAGTACAGTTTATGCACACATACAGCTTGCTGACAAAAAAAAAAAGAATCGGCGTAAGATTTTGAGCCACCAAAAACATTAGTAAGAGTTTGGGCCACTACGAGCTACTGGAATTGCTTCAGTGCTCCTTGCCATTGAATCTACAAGTGTGTGTGTGTGTGTGTGTGTGTGTGCGTACACACGCATATACTAGTTAAACTAAATGAAACTTCTGTATCTCTCCAGGTGACGCAGAAATGACGAGTCCTCACCCACTGATCATGGTCTTGTCCCTCATCTCATATTTACTCGTCCAGCTCTTCTATGGAGAAACACGAGTGTGACCTACAGCTGTACAGAACTGTGTGTTTCAATGCCACACCCATGGAAAAAGGTTGCTTTTAAAAATGACAGTTGTGTGGTGCTGACCAATCAGCATTGAGAGGCACATAGCTGTTGCCCAATTATAATTGAGTGTTTCTGTATTATCAGGTCATGTGTTTGTCATTTCTCTATATAGCTTGTATACACCAGATTGAAATAATGTTTCTCCAGGACCATGGTGCAACACAAGACGTTTACATTTATCCAGAGTGACTTAAGTTTCTCTCATTCACAACTGAGCAGTTGAGGGTTCACGATCTTGATCCAGGGCCCAGCAGTAGCAGCTTGGCAGTGCTGGGATTTGGTCTCGGAACCTTCTGATCAGTAGTCCAGTGTCTAACCAATATCTTAATCCAGTGTACGTAAAGTGCACTACACAACAGTTACTGCGTTTACATGGACAATAATAATCCACTCTTAATCTAATTAAGACCATAATTTGATTAAGAAACTACCATGTAAACAGCAACCTTAATCCAATTATGGTCATAATCTAATTAAACTCTAATCGAATTAAGACAGGTGGAGTACTCCTGTTTTAATCGTATTATGGACGTGCATTACAGACATGTAAACACCTTAATCACAATATGAACGTCGTGTGAGCGTTTTCACCGCATTCCGCGACAGTACACGATCACACGGCAGTTTTACGGCGAACAAGAGAGTTCAGCTGTGTCCCAAACTGCATACTTGCCTACTATAGGCCTGTAGGGGGGAAAAAATACATGTATCTCAGCTACTATACAGTAGGTAAGTATGCGATTTGAGACGCAGCCCACGGCTTCAAGCAGTCGTATATTTACACAAATAGCACGACAAATAATTAACCGCACTTGAAGCGTTCGTAAAAATTTAAATAAAAACACCCAAAACTGTATACGGTTCCATAACGAAGACGAACTGTATGTTGATACGTGAAATTCTGGAGGGACGTCGGACGGCGTGGCGCGGTGACGTAATGACGCGGGCTGTTAATCTAATTATGATCAATAACATGTAAAGTGGGTACATGACAGGAGTATTCTAAAAGCGACTCATGTAAACACCTTAATCACATTATTACCTTACTTAGATTAAGGGCAATAATTAGATTATTGCTGTCCATGTAAACGTAGTGAGTGACCACGTTTACTTGTAGTGGGAACATTTTTCCCCCACTACAGGCCTATAGTAGGCAAGTATGCGGTTTGGGACGCAGCTGAACTCTCTTGTTCGCTGTAAAACTGCCGTGTGATCGTGTTCTGTCGCAAAATGCGGTGAAAACTCACGATGTTAGTGTGATTAAGGTGTTTACATGTCTGTAATACACGTCCATAATGCGACTAAAACAGGAGTACTCCACCTGTCTTAATTCAATTAGTGCTTACTTCGAGTATGACTTTAATTAGATTAAGGTAAGTAAAAATTGCTGTTTACATGCTAGTTTCTTAATCAAAGTATCGTCTTAATCGGGTTAATAGTGGATTATTGTTTTCCATGTAAACACACAGTGTGAGACAAGAATTAAATTTTAATCAGATGTTATAGCAGTATTTGTTAGGAGGGGTCATGTCGGCTGTCAGAAGATCACAGACAGTAACTTACTGAACTAAAATATTGTTTAAGCATTAAAGCACTGTTTGCAGTGCAGTTATAGTAAAATACTGAGTGATGTGAAGTTGATTATTTTCCTATAACAGCACGTCCCTGATGGCTTTATTGCTCTTATTCCACAGCAAGCTGCCAATGATTACAGTGTTTGCATGTTTACACTTTTGTAAACATCTCCGTACAAAAACTTCATTTCAGTGATTACACATTTGTTTGTGGAGCAGCTGCCTTCCAGGTCCTTGTGAATGAGCTGTTACTATAGAAACGATAATGTATTAGAGCAAGGAAGTATCAAAGTATAGAATTAACGTAACAGTATAAAAAATAGATGTTTCTTTTCCTCCCATGTGCTGCCTGCATCTCTCTAAACAATCATTTCCTCCACATGTCTTTTATTTCTCCGTTTCCATACAAGTAGTGAGAAACAAGACTGCGTACATTTACTCGGAGAGGTGGGAGATGGGGATGAGGCGTGTTTCAGAGGGGATCTCTCCAGGTGAAAGAGGGTGTAGTGTGTGAGCTTCATCTGTAAGTGAAGTGAAATGTGCACGTGTGCTCAACGCTACACAACTGATCACAAGCGATTCGAGTCATACAGGGAGGAACAGTCAGGGACTCGGACGTGTTGAACGTTGCGTAGCGTGCACTCAGGATTAATGTGACTGGACTTTCTTTCAGAGTTGTATTTGTGCAGGATTTTGTTTTCTTTACTCTGTGTTCATCTGGGTTTACTCTGTGCGCTTACAGAAGTCCTTTATAATTATTACTGGTCACGTTATAGGAGATATTTCATTACATTTATTCACTCAGCAGACGCTTTTATCCAAAGCGACTTACAAATGAGAAAAATACAAGCAAAGCGATGTTAAGCAGAGAACAATACAAGTAGTGCTACCATACAAGATCCGTTAATTGAGTTCCAGAAGAAGCAAAGTGCAGAGAGTAGAGGTGTAAGTGCAATTTTTTTTTTTTTTATTATGAGTTGGTTAGGTGTTCATGGAAGAGGTGGGTCTTTAGCTGTTTTTTGAAGATGGTGAGAGATTCTGCAGTCCGGATTGAGGTTGGAAGTTCATTCCACCACTGAGGAACAGTTAGTGTGAAGGTTCTGGAAAGGAACCTTGAGCCAGGCTGAGTGGGAACTACTAAGCGTCGGTCGCTAACCGATCGCAGATTGCGAGAGGGAATGTAGGCCTTCAGGAGAGAGTTGAGGTAGGAGGCGCTGTTCCAGACAAGGTCTTGTAGGGGAGTATCAAGGCCTTGAATTTGATGCGGGCGGCTACAGGAAGCCAGTGGAGGGAGATGAAGAGGGGTTTGACATGGGTTCTCTTGGGCTGGTTGAAGACGAAGATGATCCCAAAAACATTTGATCAGAATTCTATTACAGACTGTGATAACATGATAGTTCTTTTTCCACATCCATAATGTGAGGTTAAGTTCCACAGGTCCACGTGTTCATACAGTGTAGAACATTCAGTTCTTAGTTTATTGTTGTTTTTATTAATTTGTCTTCATGTAAAGTGTATTAATATCATTTTATATTCTGAATATTATTCTGAAATGTTCCTATTCCCTGGAAGACGCTTACATTTTTATTGTTCTTGTTATTACTCTCATGTCTTTCAAAATATTATGTAATACACACAGACTAAATAAAATAAAGCTTCTGCTGTTTGTCAGAATCAAGTAATTAAGTATTTTAGCCATGTTTATGTTTTAATTGGCTGAAGCAGGAATTAAATATCAGTTAAATAAAATAATCTTAACCAAGATAACTGCAGTTAAACTCAGACTTCACAATGTCTTGATATTTTCACTTCCATCAACAGTTTCTTCTTTACAGTGTAGAACAGAAAATATAATAAACATAAAAGGGAAACGATCAGGAATAGCTGAGAGAAGGTAGTTCCAGCTTCTTCTGTGAACAAACACAAATGTGTGATAATGAGGATGAGATTATTTCTCATTAAATAGTCACTCAGTAAATATATTAACTCTATTATAAAATCTGATACCACATCATTTAGCCTTTTTTGGCATTAGCTTATTAAAAATATTTTTGTTCAAGTTTTGTAAAAAATAATTGTTAAACATGTGTATTAAAAATATATTAAAATTTTAAATAGTTGTTAGATTTCCACGTATCTCAGATTATGCCTTATGCCCATCAGATCGTCCGTCATGCCTTCCAGCCTGTTTTACCATTAACTTCTATTAACTTTTAGTTCTGTGCTGCTATGAACTAGAAAGTGTGGTTTGCTGCAGAGTCCGGCACGCCTGGAGAGTCCGAAATGAACACACACACACACACACACACACACACACACACACACAGACAGATATGAGGGTTCACAGAGACTACCGGTTTATTCATTCAAAACAGAAGTATTTGTGCACATTGATAAGAAGCAGTGCGTGGACGGTTTCTACTGGTCCAGGTGTCTGTCAGATTTGACCAAAACACACAGCACAGTCATAATACAGAACGAGTCCTGTGTCGTATTTCCAGGATTATAATCAAGGATAGCAGTTGATCAGCTTATTCAAAGAAGTAATTAAATGAATACATTCATTATAGGTATTTGACAGCAGTTCATAATATAAGAGGGTACATGATGAGAATTTCCTTTCAATAGTAAAAAGAATCATTTTTAAAACTTCACTTACCGATAACTTCAGGTTTTGTTTTGTTTGGTTTGTTTGTTTTTTTTTGGGGGGGGGGGATATTTAGTATATTTTTCCAACAATTGATACAAGATACAAGTCTAGATCAGGAACATGTATAGGCCAGGAACAAAACTAATTCAGTCCAGTGTTTCCTCTTCCTAATTGTGCTCTTCTATATTGTTTTAACTCCACCCATTTCCTCTCACTGGTTTCCTATTGGTTAAGATCATATCAAGTGATTTTATTGGATGACAGTTTAATATGGACTTGACAAGTGCAATATAATACACACTACAAAAGGTAATGCTATCTTAATTGACACCACAGCGCTGTTGAATTCTGGATTGTGATTGGTCAGAAGTTGTTGATTAAGTTACTGTAACAGCAGCTCTGAGTGTAGTGCAGCTGCACATCCCAGGTTTATATTAATGCACTGTGAGAGTTGAGGAAGGCCGTTTCACACTCGGAAAGAGCTGCTTTCATTTATGTTGATATAAAAAAAATTCAGGGGGTTCTCTCTAGGTGAAAGAGTGTAGTGTGTGAGAATTGTCTGCAGGTGAAGTGTAGTGAAGTGTACACACGCCTTCAACACTCGGACGTTTTGAAAATTGTGTAGTGTGCACCCAGCATTGGTGTGACTGGACTGTGTTTGAGTTGTATTTGAGCAGGATTTTGTTCCGGACATGCCAGTTCTTCTCATAGTGTGCCATATCAAATGATTTCCAAACATCTGCACTTTACTCTGGGTTCATCTGGTTCTACTCTGCAGTTACACAAGTCCTTTATAATTATACTCGTCACATAAGAGGTGATCCTAAAAACATTTGATCAGAATCCTATAGCAGACTGTTGTGATAAGATGTTCATGATGGATTATATGATGAAGATCCTAGAAACTATGTTCTGCTGTACTGGGCTGTGCAGTGATGCAGCACAGGTTTGAAGCTTTTCGACTGGAATAGCAAGACAGTCTTTCCTTGTGTTGAGTCACCTCTTGTAATGAGGAGTATTTCCCTTTAGGACAAGGAGGGGGCATGACCGCGTCATTCTGCACTTGCGCTGACTGTGTGAGTCTGCAGCGGGGTGTGTGTGTGTGTGTGTGTCTGTGTGTGTGTGTGTGTGTGTGATCCGCCGAATTGTATCCGGGATAGTGTTCAGCATCATTAATAAAAACTAACATAAAAGGTTCATGAAAAAAAAAGGGAGGTGGGGGGGGGGGCAATGAATATTTTGGGGCATAGCGATGTAAATGTTTACTTTCATTATTTAAAAAAAGGTTTTGATTATGCCTATTTATAACGTATTATGAAAGAAGATTTTCATAGAATGATGTTGCCACAATGAGTAAGTGATTTTGCCATTTAGGCCCAGCCCCACCCCCATGTCCACGCTCACCGTGCTCCATTCACTGCATACGTCATTTGCGTCTCTGTGCCAAACGACGATGTAAGGGTAAATTTAGAGGAGAGCGGACATGCTTGGCATCAACACTGAGAAGTTTGTTGTGATGAAGGAATGGATGAGAGGATCTAACAACTGAGATCCAGATACTTAAAGACCATATAAACAGTGGGAATGATGGAGCTCTGCTGGGATCAGGTCAATGGAATGGAAGACAAACTGGAAACAGCTGCACTACAGAGAACAGGAGGTATGTGTAAACAGCCTTCACTCACCTCGCTTGGAGTTGTATAGATCAGCCATACCACATGAACATTTTCTGAAATGTCTTGTGTTTATTTTTAACCCTTGTGCGTCAATTAAAAAAGTTACACAGGTCCATAGGGGACAGAAATGTCCATGTCAAAAACGGTCATAGAAATATTATATATTAAATATATTTTTCCACTTTCATTGACTTCGTTTTAACAGCATTAGTTCTGATCATAATTACCAAACATACATTCATTTTCATGTCGCTTTCTTTACATAATGCAAAAACTCAGGAACCTTCTTTGACTCATACATGGGGTGGGATTTGTGATTTCCAGTACAATATCATTTCTTTCTTTCAAACGGTTCTCTCTCTCACACACACACACACCATTTCCCATAAACACATACAAACCACATCTCGGATATCCACACACACCTCTGCATCATTTATTCAGTTGGTCTGGAGTACTCTATAATACAGCAGAATCAGAAAGAAGGAAAAGCATGGCTTTTCCCCCAGAGGCTAAACCTGAGAAAATATTACACATTTCAGAATTGTGAAAACAAACAAAAATATATATTTTATATATATATATACACATATATATATATATATAAAAAAATTCAGTGTTTTGAAACGTCATCAATAAAATAAAAGCCTGTTAACACAGCGCATGATTTGATGCTTAGACGTCACGGGAATTAAATATTGCAGTTTGAACGGGTTTCAATGAGGACGTTTTTGTCCTTAAGGTCCTGAGTGGAACTTGTATCTAGTGTAAAATAGATTAATGAAAGCAAATGAGGGTGAAATTAAAATTCCAATAAAAATACACACCTTTTGCAAAATGTATACTATTAACATTAACACAGACAAAATGATTATTTTTTTAAATGAAAGACAAAAATGTCCATAAGGATGCACAAGGATTAATACACTCCTCGCTTTCGGTTATTGTGAGATGTGTTTAAAAATACTTTTTTTATACTGTTAGATAAATTAGTCTGGTTTTAGATTTTCATACTTAAATCTAAAGTCTCAATATATTAATTTGTAAAGGTCATGTTTTGTCTAACCCTTCCCTTTTTTCTTCCATGTTTTAATTCGCCTATCCAACCAGCTCCTCTATTCATGGCTTCAGTCACACGTTTGCAAAAGGTTATTTTTAATTTTAAATAGTTGCCGAGGTCCACTGCTCCGAGTCCACCAAGCTCTCTTGGTTTATATCAGAGTGACCGTGTTGTCACGTCTCTATTATTGCCCCAAATAAAGCGTGCACACGTTTTATTTCATTTCATTATACACCCATTATCAGGGTTTGGCGTGTTTGTGCGGTCCTTCCTGCTGAGTCACCACTAAAACAATGCGGCTGGATAGCTGTGAGCATGTGCGTTACAACCCGGTTTAATTTATTTCTCGGGCTGGGTCTGAATCTCTCTACTACCTGGTAAGTGAAAATAGTCCGCAAAATGAGTAGTAGATCAGATTTCAGTGTTCATACTGCAGTAGACGAGACCTATCCAAAGGACCTCCTGCTTCCTCCTCGGTTCTGCGGTACGGATCCGGTGGACATTGTGGTTTGCAACATCTCTGCATACAGGAACAGACTGTATTTCAGCATGGAAACCATGGGTGTTGCTAAACCCTTTTCTACCTAGCCCCTACAAAATTTGTGTTTATGGGTGTGGTCAGACTAGGCTTTATGTATGCGTATTTGTGTCGGACGCCACTGGGAATATGGGTGGGAACAGAATATGATCCGTCAAAACAAGCTGTTTTTATAATCTTTCAAAGCTGTATTGTAAAGTACATGAAAGCTCGATACCGCTAAAATTAGCACTTAAACAAAGTTGCAGAAACCAGTGCACTGCTTAGGCTGTTGCTGATGCTGTAGGGCATCGCCATTTTCAGTTCTGAGTATAAACCAAAACTTGAATGGTAAAAGGCATTTTTCTTTCTCTTTATGCATATTGATGATTGCTTTGCAGTTTTCTGTGGAAAAATAATATGGTATGCAAGACTGAATTTTGGGCCCCTTTCTTCCACATGAATGTTTTTTTTTCCTTTTGATGTTTACGAAATTTAAATATTTATTAGCCAACATTTAAATTATTTCAAGTAACATTGAAATATTATATATTTAATATTTAGATATTTAAGTGACAAAATGTTTAAGGTTTTAATTTTAGTTAACTCTCATTATAAATTTTATATTATATATATATATATATATATATATATATATATATATATATATATATATATATATATATATATAAAATATATTTTACACACACACGTGAGTACACCCCTCACATTGTTGTAAATATTTGATTACATCTTTTCATGTGACAACACTGAAGAAATGACACTATGTTACACAAGCTGTACACTCACTAATTTACATTGTAGCAGTGTAAATTTGCTGTTCCCTCAAAATAACTCACAGCCATTAATGTCTAAACCTCTGGCAACAAAAGTGAGTACACCCCTGGCCATGCAATTGCTTCACTGGTCTTTGGCCACATGGTCTTGTCCTTCCTAGCTGGTGCCTGCTCTTCTTGGCTCTGCTTTTTTGGGATGGGTGGGTGGTGCTCACACAGTTCAGGTCTCTCTCCACTACAGGGTCTTCCTCCTCACCTACCTGCCTTCCCTCAGCAATGATTGGGATTTAGTTCCCTCAAATCTGATCTGAGGTTGCAGTGCAAGGTTACCGTTGGCCTTTCCCTACACATTTCACTCTGTCCGATATAGCCCACCTTTCACCTTGCTTTTTAGCGGAGGGCTTATGGGTTGTCTTCTCTTTGTTGACTTTATGGTAGATACTTTACATCTCTCTTAGGGACTAGTGGGCTACCAGCCACCCATTCCTGATGCGGTCTTTCCCTCCACCATCCAGTCTTTCCTGGCTGTCCTCCAATCTTCCCTGTACTCCAACTGCCCTAGTCACAGTAGTCACTGGTTTCCAGTAATAAACATTTGATTACACAGGTAGATGTTGGCAACCAAAATCATACAGGCCTCCCCAGTGACCCCGTTAATGCATGCTCAGTGCCACTGGTTCCATATGGTTTCCTCTGCACCCAACACCACTCAGGCATGCTTTAAAGTTAATAAAAATAAATAAATGAACAAATAAATAAGACACTTTCACAGGGATCACACTTTCTCCATTCTGATGTTAACAAGCTGTTGACCTGTATCTGCATGATTTTATGCAGTGTGCTGCTGCCACATGATTGGCTGATCAGATAACTGCATGTATGTACAAATGTTTTTAAAAATTGTCAGTGAATCCATTTTAGGTTCTTCATCTCAGTTACACACTAGGCTTTACTCTGAGAATAAGTGCATCTTGAAAAGTGGTTTCCCTGTAGCATGTTGCAGCAAGATAGCATTTCTCTTACTGTTCTAGCACTAATGCATCTGGTTACATGCTTTTAGTTTCATCTATAATAAAATCTTTAACCCTATATATGAAATACTTTGAAATGCAAGAGTGATGATGGTAATCTAAATTTGGTTTCATGCATATGCTTTTATAATAAGTGTAAGAGGGAGAGTGCTTGGGTTAGCAAATTGGCTTCACCTTGTATATTACAGTTTGAGAATTTTTACACCTCTGCCACTGAGTGTTGGAGGCATTATGTTTTTGGGTTGTCGGTCTGTGTGTCCAAGGTTTTTGGTTTTTTTATGGAATGATTATAACCAGTAGATAAAATGATCTTAGTAGTTTTGATTAATCCTCATTTTACATGTGTGATATTGACAGCTCTATGTGAAACTTACCTATTACATAACATTCATTAACCTTGTCTTTTGTTTTCTTTTAGAAAATGTGCACACAGAACTATTCTATACATTGCAAAGCTTCGCTCTTGTGTGTTTACATCCTGTGGATTGTTTACTGTGTTGGTAAGTTAGTATTTTCACTAAGATAAACAAGAATTAAGAAATTACTGCTTGACTGTCACTAAATGTGTTCCTTTGTGCAGGTTCTGAGGGCATATCTACTAAAGTTGGCTTCACAGCTGTGCTGCCGTGTGAGATTAATAATACGCAGATCCAAAGACCACATGTTCGCTGGAGAACTGATTCAGAGATTGTGATTGAGAGATGGAATGGAATGTTGTATGTTGCTGAGGGATACGAGGGCCATGTGGATATTCCAGAGGACGCGCTACTTAAAGGAAACTGTTCACTAGTGTTGAAGAATGTCCGAAAATCCGATGCAGGAATCTACCAAAGCTACATATTGGTGAGAAATGAAAAGCCCCCCGTCTCCCTAGAATGGAGATTGATTGGGAGTGTGGAATTCTCAGTCCATGGTAAGTGTTTGACCGTGATACATAAGACATTTATCCATGTGATTCATTCATAATATTTTTTTTTCACATGAATTTTATTTTCATGATATTTTACCTTCAGATGTAATTTTACATGATTTTTTCATAGCATTTATTCATTTTCACATGTAATTGTTTTCCACCTGTTTTTATCTCCCCCCCGCTTACTTTTGTCAATTTCAGGACAAAATGGAATTACGTTGCACATAACCTGTATAATCACATGTGCAACATACTATATATAGTTTTTCCATTAAGTGAATTAATGGCATAATCAGTGTTAGTAGCCAAGTATACTCACTTCTCTTAGCAATAAAAACAAAGGTCTTCTAAACAATAGCATAAGCATTGTGTATAGTGTGTTTTGTTTAAACTAGTCACATTAGTTTGCTAATCTCCTCACCGCTAGCTGATTAACTAGATGAATTGTTTATCCTGGCTTGTACACATTTGTAGATTACAAACTAATTCTAAATTAATTCATTCTGTTTTGATTTTCTTCCTGGGGCCCAAAGAAACACAAACAGCCTCAGGTACATACATATTAAACCTCAAACTGATATCCAAAAGAACTAAACTTTAAACATTTAGTGACTGACCGTTTCTGAATTATCTTCCTCCAGGTTACTCAGAAAGGACATCTCCTTGCCTGCTGGTGATGGGCGTGTCCCTCCTCTTTCACACATAAAGAAATCCAAACATTAAAGTCCATAAATAAAGTTATGTGTAGTAAAGAGGAATGACATGGGGGGGAAGTATTGAACACTAACTGAAATGTATTTATACTTAGTGGAGAAGTCTTTGTTTGTAATGATGCTTCAAGTCACTTCCTGTATGAAGAAATTAATGGTCGCTGTATTCAGGTGTGATTTTGGCCTGTTCTTCTAAACATAGTGTTTAAATCTTGTTCAGTTGGATTTGAGTCAGGTGATTGACTGGGCCATTCGAACACCTTGATTTTTCTCTGAAACCAATTGAGAGTTTCCTTTGGATCGTTGTCCTGCTGGAAGCTCCACCCACATATCATCCTGGTGGATGGCAGCAGATTCTTCTCAAGAATCTCCCGGTAAAGGGCTCCATTCATTGTTCCTTGTCCAGATGAGTTGTAGCAAACTTTGAACGAGCTTCGACATGCCTTTTCTTTAGTAATGGAGTCTTGCAGAGTGAGCGTGAGCAGTGGAGTGCATTGCCTATTGTTTTCTCTGTGATGATGGCACCTGCTGCCTCCAAGTGTTTCTGGAGCTCTTTCCGAGTGGTCCTTGGCTCTTGGGCTACTCTTCTGACTCCCTGGTCAGAGATCTTGTGAAGAGCTCCTGTGCGTGGCCGGGTGATGACGAAGTGATGTTGCTTCCACTTGTGGATAACGGCCCCAGTGGTGCTTACTGGAGGATTCAGAAGTTTTGAAATATGTCTGTATCCGAGTCCATCAATATGTTTCACTACAATAAGGTTGTGAAGGTCTTGGGAGAGCTCTTTGCTTTTACCCATCATGAGATGTTTGTGTGACACCTTGGTAACGAAAAGCCTTTTTATAGACCATCAATTTACCAACCCAGCTGATATTAATTTACACAGATAGGGGGTATAATTACTTACGGATTGCAGCTGGGTCCTTGCCTTACCTTGGAGAACCACTTTTTCGTAGTGTTCAATACTTTTCCGTGTCATTCCACTTTACTAACCCCGCTGATATTCATTTGCACAGATAGGAGGTATAATTACAGCTTTTCTTAGCTTTCAGAGACAGTGATAAAATCACTAACATCTCAAGTGGCTTATTGCTTTTAAACAAAATGGCTTTAAATATATAATCCAGTGTTCAATGTATAACCGTGAAATAGCTTTAAACAGTATTTAACGGTTGTATTTGGTGAAATTCCTGCTAAATGTGCACATCACTTTGAAATGGCATGTTTCATGTAAAAGCTTGTCAGATGTAGCAGCTGTAACCAAGGGGTGCGGCTTAGCAAATGACAATGATGAAACTTGTGCTGTAGAAACCACAATCAGCATTGCAGTGGAGAAAAGCTTGGTCAGGGACCATCACACGGTCACTGTTTAGTTCAGTGTTAATTCACCTGCTTACATACATAATTATTTATTTCATATTTTTTCATTGCATCGGGAGCAGACTCTTCATTTTTATATCCCGTTTATAGTAGTTTTAGTTTACCAGTGTATCTGTGTTTTACTGTAGTGTGGATGTAATTATTTACAACAGTGTGTCTGTGTTATGTGATTTTCACTTAGCAATATTAGAGTATTTTAGTATTTAAATGTTGTTCACATTTGACTGAATTAATGTTCCAATTTTAGGTTGGAATTTTTGCATGATTGGAAATAAAATGATAAAATGACCAAATAAAACATTTATTTAAAGTATGTATTTTTTAATGCATTATTATGAATTTGGGTTTTTAAAATATTGAGATACATTTCAATTTAATTACGCTACTACACATCTTGTGCACACAAATTAATGAGAATTTGTGAGTTTTTGTATAAAAACTTGCAGATCAAGCAGGTTTTTAGCAGTAAAATTTGTATAAAATGAAAATTTGTATAAAGTCCAACAAGTTGAACTATCATGTTTACAATAATCGAGAGTCCCATGGTGTGTCAATGTGAATAGGAATTACTAAAAGGAATTCCAACAGAAGACCTTACAGGACAGTTTATGGACTGATCGGGACTTTGGTTGTGATTGAAATATGTATAAATTTTATATATAATTTGGCTAAACTCGAATGGTGGACCCTCAGAGTGACGGGCCTATTAGACACATCTGGGGCGGAGCTTAACTGAATGTAAAAATGTAACACTTAATTATGATAAATCTTTTGAACAGAAATGATAAAAAAGACGAATCTCTGATAAATTTATTAATAAACAATTAATTTGAACATACATATTCCATAAGTTTATATTGTATGATATATATCTAAAAATTCTATTGTTAATATTTAGTTTCACTTCATTATTTTCATCCCAGCAAGTTGGGGTTTGAGCACAGGGTCAGCCATGATACGGCCCACTGGAAAATAATTTAATTTCCTGCCTTTTCTGTTGAGTTAATCATTTATCTATTAGTTATTTCTTGACTATTATTAGCTAATCCTTCATTATACTACATAGTGTACGTTGTATACATTGTGTACGTAATCAGCACGGTGGAAGGAACACTTTGAGGAACTCCTGAATCCGACTAACACACCCTCTATGGTAGAGGCAGAGGTGGAGGCTGATTTGGGGGGGGGGGGGGGGTGTCTGCTTACCCTTGTTCTTCATGTAGAGAGCTTGAACTTGCTTGAGCATGGGAAGCTACTGTACATATCGTAACAATTGTGAACGAAGTATTTCATTATCATCCCATAACTTCATTTGTTTTTTTAAAAAAGTCTTAAAATCCAAATAAAAATCACTGACTCCTTTGAATTCATGGGATTTTGTTTAGAAGTCATATTTATAATATTCCAGAGTCTCATGATGTGGGATATGTGCAAACCTCCTGGGAAGCGTGAAGAATGACTAGAAGAAATGCTATAGAAGACCAAAAAGAAAGAAATAAGTACATAGAAAAAATGAGAGGAAGAGAATATATTTTTATAATTTTATAGACAGTTTAGCAGCAGAGAGTTTATGAACCTGAACAGTTACACTAAACAGCACTAAACACCGATCACTCTCCAGACAGCAGGATGTGTCACATCACACTCGCGCTTTAGCAATTAAAAAGGTAAATAAATACAACACTTAACTAACTTAACTAATGTAAGTTAGGACATTTCATCTGCTGTAGTTTATAGACTGATGTTTTGTTTTCTTTTTTCAATGCCTTTTTTCTTTAGATGAACACAGTAACATCACACTAGGTATTTAAAGACATACACACACGCTTCTGCTGAATTCTGAATTCAGAGTATTAATGTGCTTACATTGTTTCTATAGCAACAGTTCAGTCACTTTATTATGGAAGGAGTATTTAGTGTCAGTGCTTTGTAACAGAGGTAAAGCTGTAGTGTCTTTAAGGAACTCGAACAACTTGTTGCATGAATGTTAAACATTATATATAACTTTAAAAGTATAAAATGTAGGACATGTCATTCTCTGATAAGTTAAAAATGACAGCAAGTAAATATAAAATAATAAAATATTGTGTTCTAAGAGGAATAAAACCATCACATGCTGTTATAGGGACATGTTTGACAGTATGGATGGTTTTTCTATAATAGCATGACACTGATTATTAATATAAATATTTATCTTAAATATTTAAATATTTATCTTAAATATTTAGGGCATTTTATCAGCAACTTTACTAAATTGTAAAATCTAACTGACGTTTCCACTCAGAAGTGAAGTACACATAAACATGTAAGAAGCAGGATGATCTGTAGATGAGAACGGTTCACTCCTGCAGCAGCTAGAGAGAAAGATAGGGGAGAAAACAAAAATAAACATTTCCCAGAAAATAAATAATAAAGCGTTCTACTGGAATAAAAAACATCCAAGGGCTGCTTGTAGTTTTAGAAACTCACCCACCAGTTAACCTTTCATGAACGTGTCCTTCAGGTGTTTCTTAGGAAGAAAAGAAAATGAAAATTAAACACCACAGATCTACTACGTTAAAAATATTCCTAATGATGCTTCATACTTAATGCTTTAAATCTAGACTAGGAGTATGTGTGTGTAGGCATGTGTGAGGAATAAACTGAACATTATTGCAACATTCGGAACACGAACTTTGTGGTACTTTTACAAATTCATGGATTGTAATCTTTCTGAATGAAGTTTATAAATATTAATCTCACTCACCTCTGGCGATTGAAACATGCTGAAGAGTCTCTTCAGGTGTTTGAGTGGAGGTGAGAGAGGGAAAAAAAAAAAAAAAAAAGAGACAAAATGTAAATATTCCACTATGTAGCATCATTATGCGCCTTTACAGCTTTACACACCTTGTTCCTTTATCTGTTCTCTAGACCAGAAGCGTTCCTGTCTGTTCTCAATGTTCTCAGTTTCTACACGGTTTATGAGAGTTATGCAGTTATAAACAGTCGTTCCCTCACCAGCATCTTTTCTCTCGAAGTTAATGAGAGAAAAAAAAAAAAAAAAAAAAAAAAAAAAAAAAAAGCTGTGTTACTGAGAAACCGTTCCATAGATGTTACTGTACATAAACATCTTACAGAAAATTTCACTATAAACAGTTTAAAACTCTATGCAGCGTGTCCACTGTACAAGTTCATGTGAATAAGCTGTTACTATGGAAACTATGCAGTCATATAAACCTGTGATTTGCAGCTGCACTACTGTCAGAGCTTCTGTTACAGAAAATTAAAATCAACACCTTCTGACCAATCACAAACCAGAATTCAACAGTGCTGGGTATCTGGTTTGGTGATATCTACATACCATCGACTGAGAGCTCGACACGCTGGACTAAAATCCATTTTGTAGAGCTGACTCTCTTTATGCGCGTCACAGACAGGAAGCTTTCGTAGATGCCTGCATCAGCGAGTGTGACGCTCTTCAACACCAGGGAACAGTTTCCTTTAAGCAGCTTGTCTTGAGGAACGTCCACACGGTTCTTATATCCCTCCCCCTCATACAGCTCAGCACCTTTTCTCTCAAACACAGTCTCAGACACTGTGCTCCACTGGACATGCGGTGTTTGGACGGAGACATTTCTCCACTCGCACGGCAGGATAACTGTGGAACCCACTCGAGCTGATATGATCAGAGAGTCTGCTCTGGGGAAGCCTGGGGTGGGTTAAATATGATAAAGTAACTTTAAGCACCTTTCAGTCAATTCCTTTATGTTTGAAGGCTTGTGTCAGTTTTATTTTATTGAAAGTGGACACATGCCTACACAGGCGAACCAGATGATGCAAATATAGCCGAGAGAGATCATGATGTTTAGGAGCTGCTGGAGTTGTATGCAGATCTTCTAAAATGAAGAAAAGCAGACTTTGACTTCAGTGACACCAAACAGCTGGGAAAACTTCACATTGTCAAGGGAGAGAAATTTTAATTATGTGATCACGTGAGAAAAAAGGGTGAAAGTGCATGTCAACACTTACGCATTTAAAAAGTTGTCCCTTTCCTCAAACACATCTTAATTAAGTTAATGAATTGTATTAAAAACACATGTAACAGAAATCATGTGCATTTCATGTGTGATTCATTTATGAATCGTGTAAAATGACGTGAATGCAAAAACAACTGTGAAAAATCTTTATTTTAAAAACACATGAACTACATGTGAAAAATAACTGTGGCTAAAAGTGTACGTTTAACCTGAAGTGTGTATGTGACGTTTAAAGGGAGACGTCATGTCAGGAATAAAAGTAAAGATAATGTTTTTGTGTTAGATAATGTTAGATACTGCTGCTGGATTGTTAATACACAACTGTGTTCAATGGTTTAGTTTTATTAATGTAAACCACCGTGCTGGTGCATCGTGTTAAATCTGTGTGACTGCTGTCTGGGGTTATAAGCATGTTGTATAAATAAGAATATAGTTATATTCCATCTGGTACAGTTCTAGCACGTATATCCACTCATGTGCCTGAAATAATACCTAATAAAATAGAGACCGCTCTGTTATTCATGTGGACCAAACTAGAATTCTACACTAGGGTCTATAAGGAGAGCTCTGAGAGAAACGCAGCAGACTGGTATATGAGAGGAGTTAGAAATAAGGCAGCTCTCACTTCTCATCAGGTACACATCAAAATGAAACCAAAAATTACAATACAGGGAAACTCCAGTGTTACAATACCTCTGATTGTAGAACTTTGGCATTTACAATGAACATTTCAGTTTTCCTCTTTTCTTTATCTACCATTTAGATTGGTTTTATTTTCAATACACAGCAATTCCCTGGAATTGCCGAGAATTTTTTGCAGTATAAAATATTTTTGAGTCGTCTCAGATTAATGCATTTTTTTCCTAGTTAAAATACCCAACATTCATGACAACTGTTATACAAGAGAACCAGCTTTGACTCATTCTGAATAATTTACTCATTCTGAACTCTTATCCTACATCAGTGTACTGGCGAGTTTAAATTCTTAAACTGAAAGTGAAAGTTTACAATATTAAAAGATTAATAAACATACCAAAAGATAATCCCAATTCCAAATATATTATAGTCACACACACGTTAAGAGAATACTTGTGGGAGTTAAATTAAAGATACATATTAATCAAAAACACTCGGCTGTAACAGACTAAAGATTTGACTGATCGGTTTTGATTTTATTTTAAATTTATTTTAATTTAATCACATTTCGAGATGGTTCATTGTACAGAAGACCTTAACATAAGGCTTTAAATCACATGCAGACATTTTTAGTCCTTTATCTCATTTCCTGCGGCATAAAAAGGTCACATTGCTTTCTTTCTTCGTTACTGAAGATGAATGAATGAATAAATATAAGTAACACATCACAGCAGTGTAATATTGGTACCCATTCTCTGACCCCTACTGAGTATAATTAATACACAGATGTTTACAGCAGGTGCATGAGAAGTTCAGAGGAAATGTTTAAAGAAGCACTCGTTCTCAAAACTCATCACATCTCAGCAGTTTTAACTCAACCCCTCACATGTAACTCAACCCTTCACATTGTTACAGTTTAAATGGTCAAGTCTCACTCACTTTCTTTCTCTCAACACTTTACATTGTAATACTTTCTAAACTGAAGTTTATCTTAAGAGATCATACTAATATTCAGTGCGACAGTGTACATGCAGTCAAGTCTTACCTACAGGGAGAAGGAGAAGATGAAAGCGAGAGTAAAACTCGGGTTTCTGAGAAAAGGTTTCAGACTCCCCCAATAGTGACGTGTTCATGTTTCCACTTACCGGCCCAGTCATGCTAACAAATTAGTTTATAGCATTCACACTGCACACGGTGCGGTACAGGAGCTGTGCGGTCAGTGCGGTAAGGGGTGCGGTGCGGAGTCTTTTGGTCTGATCTTTTCCTGTCCAGGTCCTAGTGCCCGCCTATTTCTTGGTTAGACCCATGAAAACAATATTTTTGAGTTTAGTTGACTGACTGTCAATATGAATGACACGTTTCATGAATAAAGTCTATAGTTTTTGCCTGTATAGCACCAGTAATCCTGGCTAGTGGCTAATAATGATGTGATGGCTAAACATTTTATAATGCTGTTTACATTTGTGCCATTGTGAAATGGACAGGGAGTGCAAGGGTGGAGAAACTGTTCGAGAGACTGAAGGGGTCAGTGACGGGAGACAGAGCTCAGTAAATGATCAAGAACAGAGTGAACAGTTTCTAATGTTCTCACAACTAAACACTTATTGCTCAGTGCCCACAGTTCAGTAGTAATATTCCAGAAAATATTTTCTTGCTTTCTGTTTCCCTGAACTATTTGATGTTTAAATATAGCATGTTCATAGTCATTATAATCTTTAACAGAATCAAGGTGTTAGAATGGACCAGTCAATCGCCTGACTTGAATCCAACTGAACAAGATTTAAAAGACTATGTTTAGAAGAAACTGACCAAAGTCACACCTGAATCCTGCGACCATTAATTTCTTCATACCGGAAGCATCTTGAAGCTGTCATTACAAAGCCTTCTCCACCAAGTATTAAATACATTTCAGTTAATGTGTTCAATACTCCCCCCCCCCCCCACTGTGTCATTCCTCTTTATTACACAACTATTTATGGACTTTAATGTTGGGAATTCTTTATATTTATGGATTTCTTGAATTAATACTGATGTCTGGTGAAGATTTCATGTGAATAACCTCATTGGAAATATATTTACTGTAAAAAATATGTTGACTCATCCAATACTCATTTCCCCCCGCTGTCTATTGGTCATGATTAAGATAAATGATTACTGCCGATTACTGTGGTTTTTATTTTACTTAAATATATTTATATAATTATTCTGTACATTGAAATGCCATTACTATAGCAGTATTGTTTCATCTTACAGTACCTGTAGAGGAAATAGAGGAAGAGAAAGACAGGAGTCGCATGTGAAGACAGGTAAGGCAGGGACAGAGAGAGTGCCTATGAAGCCGTAGAGAGACAATGCAGATGACACAAATGCAGATTTAGAGACATTTCATTTAAAAAAATATGCATGCAAACAGTCGTCTGTCAGTCAAACGTTATACGTGTAACGATTTGAGCCGTACTGCAGAGTGCATGAGTGTTATTACATTTGTAAGTTTTTTGTATTGACCAATTTAAATAATCACTACTTTTGACTTAATATATAGTACTATAGTGGTCACGATTTACAAAGAGGCACTAATTAGGCAATTGTCTCTTGCTTAACATCCTAACTGAGGGCTAAAGCCTCAAAATCCTAGAAGCGCCCCTGAAGGACAGCAGGCAAGCCCCCGACCGCTGTGTAACACTGCAGCTTCCCTTTGGATTAATTGATTGCTTTTCAAATTAAATGACATGAAGGTTATCACAAGGTAAGACTTGGCTATATTGTTATTGTTTGTTTAGTTATACAACAGTGCTTTTCAAAGCGCTTTCAGATGCAGAGAGAGGGTTGCCCCTGCCACTCGAACGGTCACCTTTATATGCACGTGTCAATGCTATAAAAGCCTCCCACTCAACCAATCACCAGAGCGAGCATGGGGTGTGAGACTGGGCTTTTCAAACACAGAACACATTCTGGTCTTCAGCCAGTACGTCTGATGGCAATGCCTCAGTGTGTCACTGTTTTTGGCCTGATTATACAAGATTTTGTCCCTTCTTCTGTAAGCAATCTCTTTGGCCTGACTTATGTTAAATAAATCCTGGTTGGAGTTCTGTTCTAACAGAACTGTTTTAGTGAGCTCCTCCAGATCAGTGGCTGCATCTTCAAAACGTGAAAAATAAAAAAACACTCCAATTAGTGCAGTTGAAGTTGCATCTGTGCTTTGCTGCTCCATCTCATTACAGCCTTACTACATGCTTTTATGTTATGCATTATTTTCATTTTGCCTCCTTTAATAGGCTAGTACCAATCAGCTCGACCAAAGTATCAGGAATGTTCCCCGTTAGCTATATCTCAGTGAAGCACAACAAACTGGCCTCCCTGAACTCAAGCTGGCTACTCATCAGTGCTGCAATCTCCTCTGACTCATTGGCCAGCGATCTTACATTCCCCATAACAAATGATGGAAGGCAAGGTTTGAGTCTCCTTTTTCTCTCCTCTCTAAACTTCACTCCTGCTCTCGTCCCTCGCCTGTGCCTTTGTAGCTCCGCTGGTAGGTCCACCAGCAAAGCCGCTGCCCTAGTCCGATACATAAGGAGCTGCTCCCTTGAATAAACAAGCAAGCATTGAGTAATATTGGTGGGTCCAAAGATACGGCAAGAAACACGTTTAAAATGACAAATTCAGGCAGAAATCTAGACAAGGTGAAAAGTCTGGCATAAAACCAGAACGATAGAAAGTCGGAAAGAAGTGAAAAAGTTCAAAGTTGCAGGAGCTGCTGTGACCAACTGCTCACTTCGGCACCTGCTTTATTCTTGATATAGTGAATGTATATGTATTTTTACAGCATCACTGCCATCACACAACTTTGTGTTTGAAGAATAAACTGAGAATGTAGAGTGTCTAGGGATGCTTACAACAGTGCCAGTCAGCCACTATATGGCACTGCTCATATGCTACATGCTGTTTGTGTAACAGGATTTACCCTGTACTTTCATATTTAATAGTGACTGTTATTGTTTCTGGTGACAAAGTGTGGAATGGACAGAGACTAATCGTCTGGAGTCAGGTGGTACCTCTGGAGAGGTTACCCTGTGCACCCAACATTCACAGCAGAAAAATGCTTCCCACATCCAGGTAATTAAACTACTTTAATTCCTCAAAATACTAATAACTAAGAAATCGATACAACAAATCGATACAACATGTGTGGCTGCCATTTCTTTTGGGAGAGGGTCCTTTTATCCATTTTTAGCTTAGGTAGTTAGGGAAGTATTTGTATTTTCTTTACTTTCCTTTTAGGTAAGCTAGCTACCTAACAATAGAATCCTTTTGTTTATTATTTTGGACTTGGCCCACCCTGAACCCTGGCGGTTGGCTGTTTGTATAGTTGTAGATCTATAACGGTCACAATATACCACAACTTTTTAACACAAAGCTGGTCGTGTTATTCCTGGCTCCCTCATTTTTAAGAAGGTCAATTCCATTGAATCCCGAGTTGGTTACTCTGTGCGGCCTAACCTAGATTGGGTGGCAACACTATTCTTCAGAAAATGCACAACCTGTAATTATGAGGTGTCCTTAATCGTTTAGGATGCATTCAAGAAGTTTTTTTTTCTGTGTTTCAGTAGATATTGAGACAGAACTGAAACCATCTACAGAGCAAGCCCAGGAAATCTCATCTGAGCAAGCAACAGAACCAACCAGTACCACATCTGTTCCCAAGGCTATTGTCTGATATGTTTTGACTAACTTTGGTGGTAATGAAAAAGAAATGGGAGGCCAGTGAAGTGAAAGCAGTTGAAAAACATCTGTACAGGTTCATCAACACTTGCACAGTGCCAGGAGAAAAAAAAAAAAAAAAAAAAAAAAAAAAAAAAAACCCCATTGTGAGGCCTGTATTAAAGCTGAGCCTGTTGCACTGAAAGGCAGGGATTGGTTATCTGTTAAGTTCTTTATAAAGAATAGAATCACAGCTCTTAAAAGGAAAATGTAACCCAGAAAGTCTGCATGGTTTCATTTGGTTTTATTTGCACAGATCAATTGTAGTTTATTATTGCTGGAAATTTGTATTGTACAATTGTTACACTCCCGCCAGCAGATCGCACTGCGGCGTCGACATGCACGAGCGGCTTTAGAGAGCGCTCGTGCACGAGACTCTTGTATATGGACAAGCCTTTGTTTTGGTTTTCCCTCTGTTCGAGGGTGTCTCTTGATTTACTCCAGGTGTTGGTGTTTTAGTTTGTGTTTGTTATTTAAACCCCGTGTGTTGCTGTGCACTTCACGCAGTATTATCCATAAATAAGTATTTGAACCTGAATACGCATGCTAAGCGGTCTTATCGCCGTGTCCTATTCTCATTCCTTGCCTTGACTTCAGTTCTAGGTTTAACCCGTTAATCTTGTCCAGTACAGACCGCGTTTCCTGCGTTTTGTCTGCTGTGTAAAAATAAAGATGCTGATCTGCATCTGCTCCCACTTCCAGTCCTGTTTTGTAACAATTTTTTTTATATACACTTTTTTACATTTAATTTGTGATAAACTTTTTAGTGTTCATTAGTAACTGCCTTAAAATATCTGTGCAAAAATACTGCATTGCAAATGGCAAAATGCTTAAGATTAAAAATGAGCGGACTTATTATTCATGTGACAATCAATTATCTTGGAAATATGCATTATAGCACCTTGCCAATTGTTTATAAATTGCATCCCCAGATCAGGGGGGCGAGACCCTGATACTTTCAGCTGTCTTCACTATCCGCTGCAGGGTCTTGCGATCCAATGATGTTCAATTTCCAAACCAGACAATGATGCAGCTGCTCAGGATGCTGTGAGGGAAATTACTCACTTTTACTTTGTAATAGTTTTTTTCTTGTTCTGCTTCATTCTCATCTGAGGATTACGCCTAAGAAGGCCATGTCATGTCACTGAGATCAGTACAGAATGTTTACCTGCTTACAGACACAAACATGTTCTTCTGTTCGTCTGCACATCTTCCAAGATCCGAAAACAAAGCCTGTTTAAACTGCCTCAAACTCCTTATCGGTACAGATATTTTTTTATGTCATGCTCTGCGTTTCATATAGTAGTGGTTTAGTACAAAGACTTCAGAGCGCTCTCATTATTCTATCCTGCTTTATTCTATCCTGTATTAACCATCTTTCTGTAATAAGCCTTTTTACCTTCAGAGGACGAGTCTGCAAGTGTTGTCGAATTTCCACGACAATTTAGTGTCTCCTGGATGGACTGCACGAGTCTTTCAGCTTTTCTGAACAAGCAAACCGGAGGACGCTCGTGGAAGAGTTTTCACCCTGAAGTCCATGTTGATACAGGCGGTTTGTCCTTTATTGTGCCGAGTGAAAGACCGACGCAGCTTTACCACTGACTGTAGAAATCAAGAAACAGCCTAAAGGTAAATTTGAATTTTAAAGTCATTGTGTCTTGCTGTCTGTATGGAAGGGAGTCAGTAATAAGGAAATGTGTGTATTACATTGGGAGATGTTACATGGAGGTGATTTGCCTCTGCAATGGCAGAGATATTGGTGATTCTTAGATTACAGCTTCAAAACTAAGATATACTGACAGGTGTAATATGTGAGTGGTAAAAATAAACAAAGAGTCTGTTTCAAGGAATAAATAAGTAAAGAGAGTACTTAAGAAGCGCAAGAAGTGCAGTATTTTTATGGCAGATCAAGTGGCGTGCCCCAGTGACTCATTCAATCATAGCAGTACATGATACATTTTGGCAAATATAACGCACAAGTAACTTTTACTGAGATGAAAGTTATTATTTTTTAAAAAAAAAAAAAAGGGGGGGGGGGGGGGTAGAAAACTGCAAGTCCTACCAAATTGCTGTATGTGGTCTCGCCCTCACAGGTGACCTTTTACATAATACTCTTATGCCTCGCCGACAGAGGGCACTGCGTCGCGGCTTCCAAGTGGACACGTGACTTTTTGGTTCATTCTCTTCCTGTTTCGGTATTGGTTTACATTTGAGGATGTCTTTGATTTGCTCCAGGTGTCCATGGTTTAGTTTTGATTATGTTGACTATTTAAACCCTTCGGTGGCTGCACTTCGCGCAGTATTATTTGGTTTACGTGAGGTATGTGTAGCGTGTATGTGTAGCGTGTATGTGTAGCGTGCTAGCGGTTGTAGCTAGGTATCCAGTGTTTAAGTGTAGTCAGTATAGACCGCGCTCCCTGTGTTTTGTTTGTGAGTTTATTAATAAAGACTTTGAACTGCACCTGCCTCCAGTCCCGGTTCGTAACAACTCTCAATAGTTCCTCTGTAGAAATTCAAATGTGGAGAGGGGGTTGCCCTGCCACGGAGACCTGCCCCTCGACCAGTCCCCAGAGCGAGTGTGGGGTGTGAGACTGGGGTTTTCAAACAGTACATACGTTCTGGTTTTCAGCAGTACTTCTGATGGTGATGGCAATGTGGCAGTGTCACTGTTTTTGGCCTGATTATGCAAGATTTTGTCTCCACCTCTTTAAGCCTCTAAATTCTTTGGCCTGACATTCAGTACCTTTACGTGGACAACAGCAATCCAATGTTAATCCGATTAAGACAATACTCTGATTAAGAATCTAGCATGTAAACAGTGATTATTGATTACCTTAATCCAGCTAAAGTCATATTCAAAGTAAGACACAAATACTGTTAAGTTCTTCTCTGCAGTATAAAAATTCACTTTCTCCCCCTCTCTTATTGCTGCACTTTATTCATTAGTCTAAGTTACTTTCACTTCATTAAGCATGAAGAAAAAAAAAAAGTACCAAATTCCAGGCTTTGATAAGAGTAAAGGTTTGTTTAGTAAACAAAAATTAAAGAGTAATGCCAAGTTCATATTCATTACACAAAACTCTGCTCAGGTCCAGATAGTCATGTCTTTCTCAAATATATTGACTCTTGAATGATGCTGCAGTGTCTGCAGGTGGAGCCTTTTGTTCACATTTGAAGATGATTCAGTCTACTGCACTTTCTGAATAATGTTGCTATGAATGTGTTAAAAGCACACTGCTGTACCACACTCCAAGTGGTATAGTCCACACTCGTACCACACTCAATTTCTAATCAGTAGTCAATATCTGACCCCAGGATGCCATTTTGTTCAGTATTACACAAGTAGCACTGTAGCTCAGTATCAAACTGAAGTGAAATTTCAGTGTCAGTGTAAATATTTAAATAATCACCTTTAAAATATTCTCTAATTTCCAAGAGGAACATGAGAAAGCAGTCACATCTAATGGCAAGCTAAACTCATTTTTAATCATTCATTTTAAAAAGCTGTAATTAGATAATACTGATGTATTATGATTTTAAGAGTCTATGAGTCTTACTTTGGAGATGAAAGACACTGTGTGGTTGTGTGACAACCTTTGGAAACTGATGTTCATTTAGTTTCAGTTTCACTATGGTGTGTGTGGGGTGGTCTTCAAAATACGCTATAAAAGGATAGAACTTAGAGGAAACAAGGCAATACAGGGTACAGAGCTCAGATGCTATGACGCACCAACACTTCCTGTTGTACACATATCCTGTTTGGGTTTTTAGTTCGTCACTTTTCCTAATTAAAAACATTACATTCTTGCACAACTGTGCAGTCATGCCTCATTAACAGGCTCCAATATTACCTCTGATCCATGAAGTCTGTTGTTGGCTGCCATTAACCCAGTTAATAAGGGACTATTCCAGAACCAAGTGCTATTTTGAATGGCTCTAACTTAATGTTAAACAGTAAGGAGCAAGACAGACAGTAACCCAGCCTTATACAGTTATGCATTTTTCTTTCACATCTGTGGGATCAGTTATAAAACTTTGTGGCATGAAAGTGTGCACAACACACAAATAAAAATCCGATCTATAAAAATTTGCAGGCTCACATGCACACCATTTGCACTTTATAAAATCATATTCTTGAAAATATGTGCAGGTGAATCACCCTCTATCCTGCTTGGTTATGACCCACAAATATTCGTGAATGGTTAATGCAAGTTACCCCTTACATATTTAATTATGGGGTGTCCTATTGTTTGACCGAAATAGCATTAACAATGACCTAGAAATTTAGCTGTGGGGGGTGGGGGGGTTGGTGAATGTGAATAGTAAGTTGGGTCAGAAATCGAGACAAAAGGATTCCCAAGTCCTTTACAGTTTGCTCCTCTAGGACTCAATTAAAAGTCTTGTATGGTAGCTCTACTTGTATTGTTTTCTGCTTGATTTATTGCTTTGCTTGTATTTCCTTATTCGTAAGTGGGTTTGGATAGAAGCATCTGATAAATGATTAAAAAAGGACACCATAAAGGAGTCCATGCCCTCACAATCCAGCAATTTTTCTGAAATAATTGTGATTGAAATACATCAGTCTGGGAAGGGTTACAAAGCTGTTTCAAAGGCTCTGGGACTCCAAAGAACCACAGCGAGAGCAGTCATCTCCAAATGGAAAAATTCGGCACAGTAATGAACCTTCCCACAAGTGGCCGACCAGCCAAAATATCTCCAAGATCACAGTAACTACTCATCCAGGAAGTCACAAAAGAGCCAAGGACAACATCAAAAAGGACTACAGGCCTCTCTTGCGTCAATAAAGTTCACTATTCATGACTCCTATGTCCTGTGTTTATATGGTTCTGTAAAGCTGATTTGAGACAGACAATGTCCGTTGTTAAAAGCACTATATAAATAAAATTGAAATCCTATCAGAAAGATGCTGGGCAAAAATGGCATCCATGGAAGAGTGTTGAGGTGAAAACCACTGCTAACCCAGAACATTAAGGCTCATCTGAATTTAGTAAAAAAAAAAAAATAAATAAATAATAAAAAAAAAAAACACACCCCACACAACCCTTGATGATCCTCAAACCTTTTGGGAGAATGTTCTGTGGACTGCTGAGTCAAAAGTGTAATTGTATGGAAGACAGGAGTCCCATTACGTCTGGTTTAAACCAAACCGAGTTCCACAAAAAAACATCATACCTACAGTTGTTACAGCCATTTTTATTGTGGAGTTGGAATTTGGGGTTGTTTGGTGTACCAAGGAGCTAGTGTAATCTATTATTTGGGATCGTGTTACATTTGAGGGTTGGTGGTGGGTCGTGGTCACATGTGGTGTGGGAGGAATATATTATTTTATATTATATATATATTATATATATATAAAAATCACACACATCATATCATAGGTTAACTCCTCACCACCACAACCCCAGCATGCACAACAGGAAGTCTCTAGCCTCTTTGGCTTGGAAAGCCCCTCTACCCATTTATGGAAACAGCCCCCCATCATGGAAACATGACACCCATCTCTTTCTCTTCAAAAGATCTGCTCTCTTCCATGAAGGTGATAAGAAAGAATAGCATTAACTTAAAAAAACAGTCCACAGTCACACATACAGGAATTTGTAATCAATAGTATTGATTTTACACAGAAACCTTTATTCTTCTGTGTCTGAGCAACTACTTCACAGCAAAAATCACAACAAACACCTATTTATTTGGCATGTGTTCAAGTCCTGATTAATTTTTCACATTTAAAAAAAAAAAAAAAAAAAAACCCCACACACACACACACAGTACTGTGCAGACATCTTGAGCATGTAAAGATGTGCTTAAAAAAAAAAAAAAAAAAAAAAAAAAAAAAAAAAAGTTCTTCCTTGGATAGCCTCCGACTGCATTTGCTAAAAACAATTTGCACTCAAGTCTTTATAATGTTACCATTGAACAGTTAAGAACTTCAGTTTGATACAATACTGTTTCATTTAAAGCTATGAGTTCAGATATGACAGTGATGCTCATACTCAAGTTCATGTTTACACAGTTGCACTTTTTGGCTATATAAGAGTTATAGAAGGGATTCATTTATAATAATAGCACCATCCGGTGTCACCCAGATGTGGATGGGTTTTCTTGAGAGTCTGGTTCCTCTCAAGGTTTATTCATCATACAGTCTTGGAGTTTTTCCCCATGCCACTGTAACCTCTGGCTTTCTCAATAGGGATCAATTTAAAATATGTATACGTTTCTGTAAAGCTGTTATTCCTTCCATTTTTAAAAGTGCTATGCAAAGAAAATTGAATTAACCAATTTTGTTGGTCAGTTCAGCTTACTCGCCGAGTTTTCACATTGTGGACAACTTTTGGTTATTGGAGGAAACACTGCGGTCTCATTTGTTTTATGGAGACTTTGGGTGGGTGTGTGTGTGTGTGTGCGCGCGTGTGTGTGTGGGGGGGGGGGGGGGGGGGGGGAGATTGTGAGTAAACAAAACATGCCAGTGCTTTGAAGGATGTGAACTGGAACAGAGTAAATTTTGGAAATCAAAATTTTTTAAAAGAAGAAAGTCAGATTTAAAGCCACATTCTGCAACTTTGATTCAAACTACCTGGCATCTGATCTCGCATCCTTCCAGTCAGAAACACAGAATCTTCAACATGGAGCTTGCATCACCACTGCACTCCATGTGATTCCATCACATTTGACATGACCTTTTTTCTACATTGTCAAGGCATCAGTCTATAACCGACAGTTCCTTTATTTACTCGCTGTATAAAATCATGGCTCAGTACTGTAGACACAAAAACTGACTGGTGAATAAATGGAGGTCAATGAACACAAACAAGGCTAATATAACCCTGGGTGAAAAGGTGACCGATTACAGGAATCAACACTAAATGCTGAGTAAGTGTTTTTTTAAAAAAAAACAAAAACCAAAAAAAACCCTGACATCAGCAGTGTTTATATGAAATGGCAGGATGTGTGGGTTTGCGGTTATTTAAAGCTGAAACACCACTGAAGAGACTGAAATCTCTTCCCCCTCAAGTCAGAGAAGAAATGGCCAGGTTGCCATTTATACAGCTGATGATTGGTAAGTACATAAATACATTGTTAAATTTTGACAAAAATGCATTTTATTATACTATACAGCTGTGTGGTGCTGTTGTAGGAAAATAATCAGCAGTTATTTGTGTGGTGTGATGAAGAGCAATTGTGATTACCACCCTGAAGTTGATTATTATAGCAGCACATTGATACGTGTTTTAATAATCTTATACCACAGCAATTCACAATCAATAACAATATAAAGTCAAAAAACTGGCACATCGTAGTTTTTATCCATTAGGAAACAAGTTAGTTCCGGTTCGCACTTATCGCAGCTATAAACAGTCGGTTCCTCATCAGCCTCTTATTCTTTCTCTTGAAGTTAGGACAAAAAACAAGCAAACATTTTAGACACTAATTTAGAGAAATTAGACATCAGTATCCAGACATAAATATGCATAATTAAGTTAATCACAAGGGGAAGTTGTGCACTCAGTCTTAAGCAACTGCATATCCCGACTCTGAATATGAGGAACTTTCCCTGATTAATTATTGACAGCTTTAGTCACAAACCCGTAGTGTGCATTTTGGCAAAATTGTGTTGTTAACCAGAAACACTTATTTAGCTAGCAGGATTGGGCTAGCTATCTTCAACGGAAGACAAACTCTAGGATTGGATGGCATTACCAATCAATTCATTCAACACAAACCCGATCATTGAACTTCTTAAGAAGTTCATCAACCTAGATCATTGTTTTAGCCACAGTGTCACATCTGGGTCCAAGACTGAATTCATTGCTAACATTTACCTGATTTCTAATACAACAGTTTCCTCCCCCAATCACTCTGGGTACTCGCACATTCTCTGTAAGGTTTTTCTGTCTTATCATTTTAGTGTGATCCTTTCATTATTTCTTGCCTACTGCTCTAGTTCAGATCCTTTTGCTTCCTGTGTTTTCTTTCCGTTTGTCCTATATTGATCCGTTACCTGATGGTTTGACCAATGAATGTTTGTGACCACAACTCTGCAAACCTGGGCTTTGAATAAAAAATAAGCTGGGGTTTACATCCACCTTCTGCAAATTTGTGATACGTAGATCCCTCAGATCACTTTAGGTAATTTCATGTTATGTAGTAAGAAAAACGTTTTTTTTTCCCTTTCTATTTAGCACAACAGGCAGAGGAGCTGAATGTTTCTTGGGGAAATGATGAATCTACTCTTAATGTGGTGTTCTTTCAGGTGTATTCACCTCGAGGCTTCTTCAGATCACTTTAGCAGACATCATATCTGTTCCTCATGGAGAAAACGTCACCCTGGTCTGTAACATCACTAATGATTCTGACATACTGTGGTATCAACTTACATCTGAGGAGGTGAAACTGCTCGTAACTGCTAAAAAAGGGAAACTGGATGCACATTTTTCCCCCAAGGACAGTGTCGAGGAGAGTCACTTTGATGTAACCGAAGACAGCAGTTTAGTGATTATTGGAGTTAGAGAGACAGATTTAGGATTTTATTATTGTGGATGTCGAAACACCACACACATGCAGTTTGGGAAACCAATAAGACTGAATATTACAGGTGGGTGCCAATACTTTATTATGCTGCATAGCTGTATTTGTGCATCAATTTAGTTAAATTAAGGGCTTTTCACACTTCGCTTAAGCCTGGGCAGAGACACGGTTCACACTTAGAAGCAGGGGCAGCACTGCTTTTGCAGTGTTAATCCTGCATTGCGGTGCCCGAGGTGTACCGTGTGAAACGATGCGGTGGTAGAATGTTGCAGCTGGATGCCTAGCAACAGACACCCAATCAGAAATTTAACAGCGCGTGCCTCATATAACGTGCTGTGTACGGTCGCAGGATAAGTTTATTTACATATACACAGCTAAAAAAATAAAATAAAAAAAATTGAAAAGTGAAAGTAAAACCAAAAGGGAATTGTTACACAGCGTTTGAGGGAAAATAAATATAAAAAATTATTGATAAAATATCTTTGTGCGTCTCAAGAGGCTTGAAACAGCAAAGTTGGATTTCCGTGGCGACATTCCCCCCCCACTGATTTTAACCGGTCACGCGCTGCATTTATTCGATCACGGTTGTTGACGCCGCAAATAAGAACGTTAAGCCAGAGTTTAGAAACATGCAATGTGAAACAGATCGTCAATACCCAGGATTAATTATTAACCCCGGGAAAAGTATGAGCAAAGTGAAACGAGATTACCCAGGATTCCGTTTACCCGGGGATTAGTATGACCTTTATGGGACGGTTAATTGTGGACCAGCAGAGGTCAAATCTCTGCTTGATAATGAATGGGAGAACAGGGTTTATAATAAGATAGATGGTAAGATGTATAAAAAAAAAAATAAAAAAATAGTCTCTGCATTTTGAAGGGTGTGCTCTAAAAAGCAAAAATGAGATGGCAGATTTAAAAAAACACCCACTAATAAAGTGGGATAAATAAGATCCAAAGGGGAATCCATACACTTCCAAAACTTTGAACTCTTCAGGGAGAGCAGTAAATAGATAGAGGACATCAGAAGCATTTTATCTTCAGTTTCTCTTCTTTCCAATTCTGTCCTATAACTCGTCATTAACTCTTACACGACTTTTTGTTTTTATTTTCTCTTGTCAGTTTCTTCTTTCTAATTCTTATATTTCTTTCCCTTCTTCATATACTTTCACGCAAAGCCCTAACATACCGTACCAGTCACCCCTCTACAAAGGTGCGACAAAGAACAACATCATAGGCTGGCTTTAAATATCCTGACTGGCAGGTGCAGGCAATCCAGGTTAATCAGCCTGGAGGATTCTGGGCAACTGAGTTCTGCCGTATGGCTGCTCTCACTGTGCGCCGCTGGCGCCCTCTACTGGTTGCTACACACACAGTCTCTAAACAACACAACTTCCACGTTTTTCCCTCTAGGAAAACAGGGCATATCTGATGGATACACAGGCTTTAATCTCAGATGCACCTGGTGCTGTATGTTTATATTTTCATGCAGTTTCAGTTGACATGTATCAGGAGTTCTCAACATTTTGTGGCCAGTGGAGTTATTTTAAGGGCTGAATAGTTTTAATCCATACTGTAAGACATTACATCTGTAGACACTTTGCACTTACTGTGAGAGGACTGGACTGTGTGCCACGCTGCAGATGATCAAAGTCAGGAGATGTATTCAGAATTGCACATCTCATCTGTGTTGTTACATCCAACCTTGATCCAATAACTGCCCTAAACCCTGCAGACAGTAAATAGCTGCTAGCTAATGGTTCACAGGGTCATGTAGTGCATTTCATGTAATATTAATGTTCATTTCTGTTTGTTCCAGCAGAGGTTTAACAAATATGCACAATTCTGTAAGCATAAAAAAATATATACATTAATGGATTACTGCATGCATTACTACGGCACTGCTACATGAGGCTACAATATATCTGACATATAGCTTGTGCTGTTTAGATTATGGATATACATAGTAGAATACGTGATTTTTATTTATTTATTTAAAAATAGTTGTACATTATTGATTTAAAATAGTCCATACATAACATTTAAATGTATATAACTACATTAAATAAACAGTTAATAAGTGTCTTGAAAATCTAGGCAAAATGTCAGGTGACCCCAAGATTGAAAGCATTCCATGTATCAGACACAAGTCATTGTATTTAAAATTTAGAAAACACATTGAGTTCTTACTGTGATAAACAAACAACATAATAAAGAAATCAACATATTACAAAAGGTAAACTGCAGAAGAAACTTCTTGACAGATTAATTTCCAACCCATATGCTCTCATGTTTGCAAATTCACAAAAATAAGGACTATTCTATTCATAAACAGCACCGTCCTTTGTGCTTCTCTCTTTCAGACAACAGAAATCAAGTTGTTTTCTCATCTACATCTCTGGATCGCTCCCAGATAATAACTATAATCCTAACATGTGTGTGTTCCATCTCTTTCCTAATAAACATCATCTGCAGCTGTATGTTCTGTTCCCGAGTACAAGGTGAGCACTACTTTACATTAATGCAAGTCAGAATCAATACATGGATTTTACTTTAACTTATTTATAGAACTTCCGGTTTAGCTCCTTCACCCAGAAACACCTACATGTAGACTTGAGCATAAGAGTATATAACAGACATGTCCTGAGGATACATAAACACTCTAAAGTTTATTTTCACAGGGAGTATAGCACAGCAGTGATTTACAATGTGGACTAGAAATAATTAGAATTTCTGATTTTCAGACTTAAAGTCATGTACAAAAGTCCACTACCAAAAAAATTCCCATAATTTCATCAGTATTTCTATTAATAATATTTTTTTTTAAATAATTTTAATTCTTTCAGACATTGTTTTTTATTAATACAAGGCCCAAAATTGTATGTTTGACGTACACTATACTATGAAAACTGTATAGACGTGTAGATTAACACAGTGTGTTAGAAGCATACCGGTGACCTTTTGAATATATAGCACTTCATATTAGTGTTATGTGAGCAGGACATTCTGACCAATTTCAGTTTCATTTTGTGGCAACATGGAAAAACCCGTCACATGGTGAAATTTGGAAACTATTTTACTTTCCTGAAGTGGAATGTTTCTCTTTTACATATACAGTTGACCCCTATATGTAAACATCTGTTTTGTGAAATCACTTATTCTTATACTAAATACAAGAACAAAATGCAAGTTTCCGTCTTATCATTATAATTATTTTAATTATTAACATTTTGCATATTCTGCAAGGGGTATGTAAATATATGAGCACAACTATATCTATGATAAATTACCCATCTCTGTGCACTCTGTTCATGTTTTGTGTTGATTCATCGTCATGGTCATGTGCCTTTGTATTGATGTGTCTTGTCTCTGCCTGTCCTCTGCCTGGTGTAAATTCCAACTCTACTCACGTGCTCCCTGTTACGTTATTAACAACTTAATAACTTTGTTATTTTGTGTGAATTTTATAACATCCTGTATCTTCATGGCCTCCTCATACATTTGTATCATATAAATTTTGAACACTGTTGGCTAGTTTCAGTGGTCTGTGTTTCCAGGTGTTACTGGTATACTTCCTGGTTTAGACCCTCGGCTGCTTTCCTCGTTTGTTGATATGACTTATCCTTGTTTGTTTCTGCCTCTTCTGACCCATGCCTAGAAGAACAGTGACAATACTTACAAATAAACAATACTTTCATGCATAAAGTATATATAAATAAACAATCCAAATAAGCATACACATTGCGTCCTTCCCCTTACACACACACACATTACAGTATCTCCCATCAGTCTCATCACCTGAGGTAAACTTCACTCACAGCATTTAAACATGAGCCACACTGCCGTCTCTTCACGTGACAATCATTCACCTACTCACTTTTGATCGGTTGGCTCAAATTATCATATTAGTCTTCAAACATTACAACAAACTTTGTCCACTGTACCTTTGCAGTGATGATGTATGTATTGCAAGCACTTTAATATTTAATATAATAGTTTAGAAAGTCAAAGGTGACACTAATACACGTCTCTAGCAAGCTAAGAAGCCCTTGAGCAAGGCCTTTAAACCTCAACTGCTTAATTGTATAAATAAGATAAATGTAAGTTGCTCTGGATTAGGGAGTCTGCCAAATACCATAAATTTAAATGTATAGTCCATTTTAGGCAGAAAGTTTTGAGCAAAACCTGATGCTCCATGATTTTCACTTGTTTGCCAGAATTCAGCCACATCTATATCAGTAACATCTGATGGGTTTTCCTAGAATGCAACACAAACAGTTGTTTTGATGGAATAAAACATTTAGACTGTCAGAGTGAATTGCGTTTGGTGTTTCTCTTTCAGGAAAGTCAATATCACCAAAAACATGCTGCAGTGACACCAACACCACTTGTTCACCTGAGAAGGTACAAGAAACATATCCAAAACTTGAAATCATTTAACCTAACAATACTAGTTGTGCTACTGTATATGTGAAATTTCTTAATGAGGGTCCAATAGTAAGAAGTCAGGCTTATAAACGTGGGAGATATTTCTCCACTATTACTCAGCAGTGCCACTAAAGGGAGTTTCTCAGATCAGAAATACATAAAAGTAACTATGACAGATTTACAGCCCATATAATTCAGGTTAAAGCCTCTGATAATTCATTTTTACAATTAACTTCTACTTCTGTAAAAACAGAAATGCTGTAGAAGCTCTTCTATAGAACTTAACGAGGTATTTATGTTGCCATGGAGAACAATCAATCATTCAATCAATCATTCACCAGTTACTTATTACATGATGCCCACACAGCTCTGCCTTCAGCTTTAAGTATATTTCTTAGTACAAAAGCCTATAAAACTGACAGGAAAAACAGAGATGATTAAATCATATGCTCTTTTTTTTAATTCATAAACTTGTGTGTGACTGTGAAGGTTTAACCTAATATTCAATTAGATAATGATGTTTAATTGGCTTATTAGATAAACACTAGATAAAAACTTGAAAGCACTTGTATTAACTGTATAATGTTTTCCCCTTTTTTCTGTAGGAAATGAATCTGCACTATGCCACTTTCACACACAACAGTGAACCCACTGATGGAAGCACATCAGATTTGGACAGATTAGGGGTGATCTATGCTGGAATCAGACATTTACCAGCCTGACATGACCTGCGTCTGATTACAGATCTGTACCAATATGATGAGGAAATTATTTATGTAAACTCCATGCTATTATTATTATTTATATTATATATCAGCAGCGTAAACACTTTACACTATTTCCTTATATTATACGAGTAAAAAAAAAATGTGTAAAATGGCATTTCATGTCATGAACTCAAGTAACATGTCACATCAGCTGAATCACGCTCGCTTCTGAAGAAGGTTCTGTCCCATCGTTATTTTTGCTTTTGTCCTTAAAAAATAAATATAATAATATAAAATGTCCAGGCTGCATGCTCTCAAATTCAGATTCAGCAATGTTATTATTTTATCAGTTTCAGAATCAGCGATTTCAGCTGAGGCATAAGCTCTTCCAGACAAATGCATTTTAAGTACTGGTACGGCTTTAAATAGTGTAACGTGATACACAGATTTATAATTTTGTACATTGAGCTTCACATCAGATCTTACATCATACAGGTCTTTCCTGTATTTACAACTTTTAAAATGTCATTGTCACACCAGTCAGGGATATTTGATTACCCTTCCTGAAAAGGCACTTCTTAATTTATCCCACTTCATTTCCTGTTCACAGACTATGTAATACACAAAGAGTATCAAAGAACTAGCAAAATCACCTTATTGTGTAAGCTTGGAGTTATTTTCTAGTATTTGTATGGTGTGCTTTGGTGATGCACTCGATTCACAGGGCATGACAGCTTTGAAACCTACTCGAGCAGATAAAGATCTGAGAGTCTGCAAGGAAATTAAAATATATATGCATTTTGGGAACCTTGTGTCCGACTATCTTGTCTATTTTACAGAAACTGGCAATGTTTTCATAAGGACCCAACAGCAGCAGTTTGGCAGGGGCTTAAACCCCCAACCTTCTAATCAGTAACCCATAGTTCATCCATTCAGCTACCACTGCCCTGTGATTTGCAGCTGCACTACTGTCAAACCTACTGTTACAGAAAAATTCAATACAATTTCAGCTTTGTAATGCTGGACAACATAAAAGCTACTGTGATCATGTGATAATCAGTAAAGAACTGAACGTATAAACTAATTTCTTCCGATCTGTTTTTAATATAAAATGTATCTAGTCTTTCAGCACTTATTCCTGTTTAACTTATTCAGCAACCTCTGCCTCAACATCAGCAAAACTATGGAGACGATTGTGGATTACAGAAGTCTGCAGCAGGTGGACAGGCCCCCTTTAACATTGGTGGGGCTGCTGTGGAAAGAGTTAGGAGTATCAAGTTCCTTGTTGTGCACCTCACAGATGACCTGACTTGGTCCTTTCACACAAACACAATGGTGAAATCTGCTTATCAGTGACCCTACTTCCTGCAAAGTGTAAGGAATTTTGGTTGCCTCCCAACATCCTGACCAACTTCTAACATCCTGACTAAGTGCATGCCTGGTTTCGCTGAACTCATTATTGGCAACAAACTACCAGCCTTGCAGGATATCTTCCATACACAATGTGTGAGGAAGACTCACAATATCACCACAGACCACTATCGCCGAGCACACAGACTGTTTACCAGACTGCCATCAGGCAGACGGTACTGCAGCATTCAATCCAGAACCAACAGGTTGAGGAACTGTCCTGAATAAACTATAATCCACTCATATGTAAATATACTATAATATAGAGCTGTAGAGTATTTTGAGCACATGACAAATAAACTTGAAACTGAAACTATAAGACTGTAGGTGCGACTCCTCCATATTCTTGTCTACTGTAAAATCTATAGTGCAGTGCCACAGAAAGGCTTGTTCTTTAGTTTATAAAACTAAAATAATTTTTATTGTTTATAAAATATATATATAATAAATTCCTTCTAATTTATCCTTCTAGCATTAAAATTCAGTCCCACTCTCACTCAACACTCTGTATAAAAGTTTTTCCTAATCTCCCCCTACTCTGACACTAAAATCAGACCCATGACTAAGTTAGTACTCCCACATTCAATATTCTGTCTCATTATCTACATCACTGGTTCTCAAAATTTCTCAGGTGATGAACCACCTAATGCCCATATCAGGTGAAACCACCATCTCTACAGAACAACTGTCTATAGTAATTAGAATAGTACTACTATGGTAAAAGTACTTACACCACTGTGGGTTTCCTGCAAAAAGAAAAAAAAAACAAAATACCACTATATCAATTTTTTCATCAATATCTCACTCCATCCACTCGCAATAAGGGGTTTGGGGGAGCTTGAGGGAATAAAACTATATTCATGGTTAATACATTCATTCTGGTTAATAGAGTTGCTTTTTACTGGTTAATACATTTACCATCACAGTGATGTGTCAACAAAGAATTAAGAGAGGAAAACAAGAAATTTTAGAGAAACATGAAAAGCAGTCGCCCTCACACATTCTCTATACACTACTCTCACCCACAAACTATCAGAATGCAAAAAAGAGAGAAGTAGAGAGACAGACAGAGAGAGAGAGGTATGTCTGAGAGGGGTATGTGACTAGTGATATCACAATACCAAAAATCTAGTAGTCGGTACCGATACCACCAAAAGTACACGATACTTGATACCAAAGTCGATACCACGGTGTGGTTAAAAAAAAAAAAAAAAAAATTATTAAAAAGCATGAACATGTGAATAATTATTAGTGACATTACTACATTTATCTGACAGGACACGGGCTGAATGGAGATGCATGGTGGCCTATTAGGAGGTAGTTTATAACACTGCAATGCGTTAGCGTCATTAACAAATAACTGGCTCTCGTTAACGTTACATGGAGCATAACGTTAGCTGGTTTCACGACCACAATGCCAGCTGCCTCAAACAAATATAATATAGGACCGTCTTTCAGGTGCTTCACCAAATTCCAGGTGTTTCCTCACTTTGCATGAAGTGAACGATAGCATCGATTGCACACCGGCTTCAGAGCATCAATTATATGTTTGTTGTCATCCGCCTCGAATGCGAAGTATTTCCATATTCCATACCACATTTCCTCTCAACGAGTCGTGGTGAAGCTAAACTTCTTTTTCCCGTGTGCTTGTAGTTGTTGTTCTTCTTCTTCACCACTTGTGAACCGACTAAAACACTTGCGCATATTTGCTGCCCCATCAGGTCCGGAAGAATTGCAACCCCGGTACCTACATTAGAAACGGTACCAATGCTACTGCAGAAAAACAAGTACCGTCACATTTTAAGAATGTTGGTACCGACTTGGTACCGAAGTATCGGTTCTCGTGACATCCCTAGTAACGACGTTTAAGTGGTATTTGGTGGTTTTTGTTTGAAACACCAAAGACACTAACTGTTTTTCTAGCATTATAACAGTGGATGAACTTGAAATGATGGAGTCATTACATTTAAATCCGTTTTACAGGAGATCATTTATTGAAAAGCAAAGAATTTTATCACGAGGAAGACCAACACCAACACTCGGAATTATTCAGCCTAGCAAAAAAAAATTTTTTTTGCCTATCCATGCTAAAGCTTTTCTGCTGGCCCTGTCTGCTCTTTGGTTATAGATGAGTTCAGAAAGAAGGATCAGAGAATGAATTTTATTTACAAATAAGGTAGGAAAATACTTTTAAATTCAACACCTGTTATGAAACAGGAGCAGAGGCAATAGCAAGCGCAGATCAACGTCTTTATTTATGAACAGAAATCAAGACACATAAAATGCGGTCTATACTGGACAAGATACTCGAGGTTAAACATGAAACTAAAGTTGAGGCATGGAACGAGAGCAGGACACAAAAACAAGACCGCTTAGCATGCGTAACGCATTCACCATTACATTCACTTGTTCTATCAATACTGCGCGAAGTACAAAGCAACACGAGGGCTTTAAATAAAAAACATAATCCAGCTAGAACACAGACAGCTGGGATCAATAACGACACACCCTCGATCATCCAATGCTAAAACAGGAAAAGAACCAAAACCAAAACAAAGGCACCTGTCCATATTCCACAGTTCAATCTCGTGCATGCGCGCTCTCAGCAGCCGTCTGTGCATGTCGACGCCGCAGCACCATCTGCGTGACAACACCTGCCATGGTGTTTCTTATTTGTCATTTCTGATTTTGATCTGTGTCTATGAGTGTGGCCTAAGCCGATGTTCCGTACCATTTATCTACTATGTTTGTTTATGTCATGCAAAAAACGAGGTGGGTTGCGTCACAGCATACCTGGTTATAGAAGTCAACCTTGCCACTGGTTTAAATTCACTGTATGTACTTGGCCTGATAGATATGATGGACAGTGACCGTTTCTTTCCTCCCACAACTGGCAGCCCAATAATACAAAACTGCTCCATCTAGTGTCAGGATTAGAAAATGCATTTATTTAAATAACTATTAAACTAATATATTTGTGAAAACCTGGTTTCAACTTTCAGAAGATATTAGCTAGCTATTTATCATAAAAAATGCTGCAATCTGTAGACTATTTACAAAGCTGAAGACACGAGCTGCAATAATTCTTAGCTTCACCATCCTCTTTCTCCTCCTCTGAATCAGTTCAGCTGCTTCTTTCCCAGCATTCAGGTAAAGTATACCTGCGATTATAGCTGCAGCCTTCACCTGCTCTCCACCTGTGGTCTAGTGTGTGATTTTACTTCCCGCCAACAATGTTCCTGCCACTGTCATACCTGTAAAACTGCTGCACTCAATGGGCTTGATAAACACTTTAATAACAATTTTAAAAGGAATAATAGAAACAGACTCTCCCTGTCTAGGATACTCCTTATATACCAAATGATACTCCTTATATACCAAATCGTGTTACTGACCTGTTGCCAATTAACCCAATAAGTTGCAAAATCTTCCTCCAGATATTTCTTTTTTGTACCACTTAATTTTCCAGCCTTTTGTTTCCCCCGTCCTTTATTGAGACGTGTTGCGGCCATGAAATTCAAAATTACTTTATTATTTTTTCCTTAAAATGGTACATTTCCTCAGTTTAAAAATTGTATATGTTCTACTGTGAATAACATATGGGTTTATGAGATTTGCAAATCATTGCATTCTGTTTATATTTACATTTTACACAGCGTCCCAACTTTACTGGACATGGGGTTGTGTGTGTGTGTGTGTGTATATATATATATATATATATATATATATATATATATATATATATATATATATATGAGAGAGAGAGGGGGGGGTTAGATAGATAGATTCCTTCGTTTCATTTTTTCTCTGATGACGTCACTCGCACTGCACGCTGGGGGTTGAAGTTTTCTTCAGGTTCGGGTTTTGATCCATTTTGGAACCAATCTTTTTTAGTCGTAATCTTTTCACGTTAAAAATGCAACCCGTGTAATGCAGTAACTCGTCTGAAAACGACACATCCACACAGCTTGGACAACATAGTTCAGCTTTAGCATGCTAGCACTCGTTCTAACCAGGCTAATCCGGCTAACAGAACCACATCAGAAGCTTCTAGGCAGAGACTAGCTTGATCATTTTAATCACCATATATATCTCATATATACTACAGCTGTATTTTCACTCATGTCTGAACACATAAATACATCCAGCACATGTTTATTTACTTCTCTTTACCTCATCCCACAGTACCACAGGTTTTAGCTAGCACATTTCAGGCTAATTTGACCTTGAATTCAGTAAAACTCACCGAGCTTCTACAACAGCAGTGTGAGGTGATAAACATGATTCAGCTCAGCACCGAAGGAGATTTAGAAATACTGCATAGAAATTTTCTGTAGAGATTTCTACAGATTTCTGGTATAAAATATATAAACCGTTCATTTACTCGAACACAGAACACTTCAGCGAACATTCTGGATTACGGCGCGAGCCGCTTTGTGGAGCATAACAGCGTTTACAGTTCCTGCACGTGAACTGTGCATGCTCAGTGCGGCTGAGAGAGAGAGAGAGAGAGAGAGAGAGAGCGCACTGCAGTCAATTTATACAGAGGTTTTATTCTGTTATATTAGAGCCATAATGAATGTTATGTTAATGACTTTCGCTCTGTAATGAATCATAATGACATACTAATATGTTATAACATATAATTCAAATCTGTTTTATTTTCTTTTTTATCTGCAGGAAATCTCAGGTCCTCACAACCACATCATGTCATATATCAGGAGATTATATATATATATATATATATATATATATATATATATATATATATATATATATATATACACAGAGAGAGGGGGGGATAATAGAGTAATAGAGATAATAATAATAATAATAATAATAATAATAATAATAATAATAATAATAATAATGGGGGCATGGTGCATTAGTGGTTAGAACGCACCTCCTGTGGGAACAAACATAACTCAGCTGTATTGACTGGAAAACAATAAACAGTGTAGTCAGGGTTAACTTCAACCCTACATTCACGCTAACAAGTAACACAGTGATAGTTTATTTTCTATGTACGTGCGCAATATGGAATCGTGATTTTTGTAACAAGCGACATTTGTACTGAAATTTTCTATATTCTATACAAATTAAATATAATGTGTTAAAGTGACAAATCCAAATGATCACTCAAATGATTCCTCAAACCAATCCTATGGTGTGTATGGTCCAGTGCTTCAGCTCCCCACTCAAGGCTTTAGTTCCTCCCTACATTTTTTTCCCATTTAGGTTTGACAATACTGTTTGCTAGTACAGTTATCATGCTTTGATAATCTGCTAACAAAAAGCATTTTTCTCCCCTTTTTGTGTGTGTAAACAGGTCATCACTGCTGCTGTGTACTGTAGGTATTCTCTTGGACAGACAGTTTGACTCAGTATATGCACTTAGAGTTACCACAGGTGACACAGGTTAATGTCCTCTACACAGTAAAACAATCAGTCAATAGGCTTCTAGAGGAGGTGCCAACATTTATAGTTTAACTGCAGCAGTTTAAATGTTTGACCCATTGCTATGGCGACACTGGAGTCATGTGAAAACGATGCTTTTCTGCTTTTTAAGATAAATCAATAGGTTTGTTAAGGTACAATTCTGTTTTTTCTCCCTGTCTGCTAGGAGTTTCTTAGCCATGTTTACATGACACTACATGCTAAAAATAAATCTATCTGCATACTGATATAAGCAGATTTGTATTTAATAATTATATCATGTAGGGGAACCACATGCACCTTTTGATAATGCCCTGCAATAGACTGGTATCTCCACTAGGGTGCATCTCTGCCTTACACATTGATAAAGCTCAACCACACCCCTGACCAGGGAAAAGCAGTGATGAAGATCATAAATGAGTAAAGGGCCTAGAATGAATCTCTGTGTGAGTGAGTACCCAGGGTAACATAATCACCACCACTTAAATAAAACTGAGCCAGAGAGAGGCAGATCCATGTGGAGTTGCCATGCTGAGGAGGAAAACAATGTTGTGCGACAGGCCCTGTCAAATGTGACATTGTAAAGAAATGATTCTGAAAGCAGGAAATGAAGGAGTTCTGTTGGGGAATGCAATGACTGTCATCAGTGTCATCATGATTAATATGTAATACACCATCAGTGGGATACTGGTCCTTCACAGGGTACAATTCACACACTTATTCACACGTAGGTTCAATGTCACATAGGATCAATGTAGCACAGCCAGTCCCTCTACTGGCATGTTTTTGGGAGGTGAGAGGAAACCTAGGGTTAGTGTTATTACCAACTGTTGTGCTGGAAGTTGCATTACTCAGGATCTGTCCTGACTGGATTGTATCGGGTAGCACCCTTCTCCAAAACCACAGAACCTGAAACAAAATGATGCACAACTATAAATTCCATGTTATTTTTATTGTATACATTCTACACCACTCGGATGTGTCTTTAATTGATCAGGATTAAACCCATCAGTGAAGGAAGGTGTTTCTTTTTTCCCTCAAGATGATTCACTGTATATTTGAATCGGATGTAAAAATAATATAGAAGACATATTTAAAAGCAGACAGTGAATCATTACAATATGTTGTACTTAATTTAAATCTCTGTAGAAGTGATGTGATGCAGAGCGATAAGATGCATTAAAGGTTTATTATAATTTTATTAGGACTGGCAAAGTTTACATGTTAATAATTTCATTCTAATGCACGCAGCGAATGCAGCCAGTGTTCTGTTCTTCTGTTTGGAATTCTTATCACCTGAAAATCACTCACTGATGCTGAGGATGGAACCTCATGAACAGCCTAAAGATCACCGTGAGATTACTGAGGATGGTACCACTTAAAAACCATGAAGAAGGTTGTGGATGTTCTTGCTTGGATAGCCTTAGGACTACAATTGCTTACAACAGTTTACACTCAAGTCTCCATCACTGAACAGCTAATATCTTCAGTTTGATACAATAGACTTAAATTTAAAACTATAATTAATACAGAAATAACTCTGATGCTCATGTTCATAAGTTTCTCACAAGCTCATGAATTCCTGGTTACACTATTGCACTTTTCGATTGCACTGGTGTCACCCAAATGAGGATGGGTTCCCTTTTTGAGTCCGGTTCCTTCACCACTGTCATCTCTGTCTTGCTCATTAGGGATAAATTTATAAATTTAAAATGTATATATTTCTGTAAATCCAGATAGAAATGATCTCAAACCAAAAGAGATCCATTTTAATTAAAAAAATATATCTGGATTTCTGTAAAGCTGCTTTGTGTCGTGTCTATTCTTAAAAGTTCTATACACTGTAAATATAAGTGTTTCATGCAACAGTGGTGGAGACGGATGCAAGTGCAGATTTTAGTTTAGACAAACAATACAAATAACGTAGCTTAGAAACACTAAAACATGAATTGGGACGTCAAGGCAAAAACGTACATAACTAAAGCAATGAACAGCAACGGAAGACAAACGCTAGACAATGGGTGAGGTGTCTCTGCAGAACAAAAACCATGTTTTCCAATTATTGGACATTTTCAAACCGGCATAAGAGTTTTTCAACCCCCTAACCAGATTTGTTAAAATAACCCAAACCCTAACCATAACCGTAGTTGATTGGATGGTATAATCCTACCATTCTGTGTAAAGCAAAAACAAAAGAATTTGTCATTTCAATACTTTTGGAGGGGACTGTGCAAGCTTTGGGAATTACACTAATATGTAAATAAGTACCAGGTGTGCGTGTTAACATCATGCCTAATATTGTAAATGTCATTAGTAACCGCTGTGGAGAGTTTGTTAGGTGGAATAAAATGTTGGTTAAAGACCTAATGTCAAAAGGCACCAATAAATGATCTACCATTCTTTATAGTGAGTATGAGTAGAGCTTAAATGAAAAGAAGAACAAGTCAAGTAAAGACTTTCACATGATGCTGAGGATACCGCTTTTAGCAGTGCAGTCACATAAAGAGAGTAGCACAGGAAATGCTTCTTTATAGCTCTGAATGTGACCACACACTGTTCAGAGGGTCCACACCAATTCTGTCAATAATCTCTTCAGTAACATGGGTCTCGTCACATTCATGTAATTATCAGGTTTTCTGTGTTAGTGAACACAAGTAGGTTCAGGGGGTGTAACAAGGCCAGATCAAGACAAGAGATAAAGTAAGGAGACAGTTTACAGCTGTCATCAGGTGCAGAACAACTTTTTCTAATTGCAGTGTCATTTATTATAATGTTTGTTAAATAGAAATGAAAACAAATACATCCTCAAGTTTAGGGCTAATAAGAAAACAAGGATGAATTAGATAGTTATTGAGTATGATGGTGTTTGGGGTAAAAAGCACTTTCAGATAACATCTTGTGGATTAGTGTTTCCATCTGATACTCACCATGATCGTCCGGTGATGTGTTCAGCAGGAGATGTTCTCCTTGATCATTAGGATTTTCATCTGAAACATAAAGTTAAGTTTAGTGGTTAAAGAACATTTACAAGGGTTAAACAGCAATGATTCTCACCTTGACTTGTGTTTGCAGGATTTATTTGTGTATTAGGCAGTGAGTAGGTTTGTGGAGGATCAGGGTTTCTGCGGTTTTCTGCAGAAAAAAAAAATCCCAAGTGAACTCACTTCAGAATCTTAATAATGGGTTAAGTCTAGTTAATTTACTGTGAAAATGATGTGTATGTGAAAGCAATGCAGAAGTTGTAATTTTATTCCTTGTAAACATTTACATGGATTTCTTTGTGAGAATAAATCACATCAGTCTTGTACAAAAATTTAAACATCCTTAAAAACTGTCAAAGTGACAAAAAGTTATGTTTAATGTTGCTTCTGTAGCAGCCCTCTGGTTTAATTCTGCTAAAGAATTAAACACCATGTAACAGCTTTGTGGTAAACACAGCGTCCTCCTCTAATCATACGGTGCTACTCACGGTTTCTTCTTCTTTTACACCAGTACACCACAGCAACAATCACTCCAATCACTCCAATCACTGCAATAGTCCCAGCTACTCCTACTCCTACTCCTGTCCAAACCCCGGCTAAAGGAAAGAAAGATCAGATGAACAATTGTGTTCTAAAATACAGGACGAGCAAAAACTACTACAGCTGTTGTTTATCCTAACAGTCTCCCCACCTATAATCACAATTATATTACTTATTCAACAAATGTCTTTATGTACTGTATAATCACATTTATGAAATCACAAGACAGTTAAACATAACACATCACATTTTGTCCATTTTTCCAATAATGAAATATGGATGTTTTATTTATAAGCAAAAATATTTTTTCTCTTGTAACAAAGTTAACACTTAACATCTGTTATCATGGAAATAACTAGAGTGCTATTACAGATGCTCTCATATAATTATTAATTGTTAATAACCCAGTGTTTCATGTTTTGAGTAAATAATTCTACAGGGATACCAGAATTATAAGATTATAAGCTCGAGAACATGTTTTTTTTGTTGTTGTTTTAAATAATAAGTAGGTAATGGGATGGTAAAACTGGTTTGTACTTGTTTACAAACAACACATCAATTTTCTAATGTGTACTCAATAATAATCAGTAACTGTAGCAGTGACATATTACCATATTAAAATTACCCATAAATGTACCTTTTCCAGTTGTTACAATATCATAATATGAATGTCATTTAATGTTGAGTAATATCAAAGAATTAGACATTATAGTGTACTTTTTAAACTTTACACCATTTTAGTCTCTTACAACCAAAAAATCTGCTTATTACACCAGTGCTTCCAAAATTAACATTTTTAATATAAAGTTTTTCTATAAATATTATTATAATGATTATAAATTAATATTTAGTAAGAACTAGAAATAAATACCAACTTTTAACCATTACTGTACTAGTTACTATGAACTGATTTGCTGTGTTATTTGTGGATACGGAAAGCATGTTACTACAATATTACACTCCCATTACACACTCAAAACTGCACTGATGCTAACTTCCATTACAGTCTGAAGTGAGTGGCGTGGTTTTCTGCTGCTGCTCTTCAATGGGTTGGGATGCTGGAGAAAAAAGACCAAAATTAAAATATGTAACATGTTTTTACATGTGACGTTTATGTTGCGTTTCTGATTGAAACAGTCACCAACACTAGCAGCCCTGATTTCTACATATCCTCCTCTACAGGTGTGATATTAACCTTACTAGTGTACATTTACAGTCACATGATATTTATGGTTGGAATAAAAAATATTAAAGTATAAATATCAAACACTTTATGACAATAATTCAAAAGGAATTTTCAAGGGAAATTTAATTAAGTTTTGGATTTTGTTCCATTATATATATATATATTCGTTATATTCATTGTGTTTATTACGGTTAAACAAGAATTCTGTGTTGTTGTTTTTTTTGTTGTTGTTGTTGTTTTTTTTAATCTTATAAGATGTCTATCAACTTATAACAGGTGTTCCAGGTGTACTGCAGGTTCCTGGGAGAATTAGCATGCACAAACTTTAGAGATAAGTGCAATAACTGCACAGATTTAAGTTTCTGAAACAATAAAATTACAGAAATACTTTGTTTAAATTTCTACTCAATTTATTTCTGTATTGCAGAGTGAGAATTGCGGTTGGAGCTTGTAATTCCCCGTAAATTCCACAGAAATACCTCAACTTTCATCCTGTTTCCTCCCTGTTTACTATCGGGGGAAATTCCGATTCATCCCAGTGACTCCAATCTTCTGATTCTGTTCACCAAATAGATTCGTTCAGTGACCCTTTCCGTAAGTTACATCATTACACCAGTAGGTGGCGCCACTGAGTGTCTTTATAGATATTATGAGTTATTGTTTCATTCACTCAGTACATTCATTTAAAAACGCCAAGTTTACAAGAGACAAGTTTTAGTATTATGATTTATTAAAATTGGCATGTCCAATCCACAAAGAGAAGGTCTGGTGAATTTATTTCCAAGAAAGACATTTCAGTCAGTGCAGGCTAGAAAGTGTTAGAGGATTACGCTACAAACAAAACGTTACTGTATAAATAATTTAATTGAGTGATTCCATATTTTTTTCATCTACTTGATCTGGGAAAAAAATATGACATTCATTTAAATAATTTTATTTAATTAGTTTGAGGTATGCAAAATTGTTTTGTGTCATATCTGTGATTTGTTTATTTGCTACGAAGCAAAAAAGTTTGGTGAACATCCTCGAAGTGTGGTGATTTCTTCATTTTTGACAGAGGTGGTGATCAGTGTGCAGTAAGGCTAAGCAGTTACATTGGGTGAACATCTAAAGTCCAAATGTTATTAGTTAAACTGACTGCAGTCACATCTACAAGACTCTCGCAGGTGGTCATGAACATTACTATAAAGCTCCGGTGTGGCAGTGAAATGTAGTGTTGAGAGAGAACAACATACTGCGGCTCCATCAGCTCCAGAAGGTGCAGAAAACCTCCATTCTCTACAACTGAGACTGGCTGGTCAAATAGAGCAATGCACTCAACTAACCTTTCTGTAAATTCTCTTGCACTGTTGTTGTTTTGAGGAAACATCCTCCAAATGGTGCACTTATATAGCACTTTTATCCAAAGCGTTTGTCTCCAGTGTTTGTTCTTTGTTGAAGTATTTTTCTTGAGTGACCTGCATGAACTCGGTGTATTCCTTCAAATGTTGTATCATATCGGTTGTGTTTAAAGCGCCTCTGTTGCTGGACATTTCATACAGTGCATGTGGCTGTTGTGCTGTTTTTGTTTTCTACTTTTAAATAATTTCACACTCCAGATGTTTAACTGTAAATATGATGTAAAATAACATGAATAAAGGATTGATCAAGTATATTAAATAGCCAATCCCAGTCCACCAGAATGTACCTGGATCAACATCGATACCAACTCTTGACAAAGTCCTTGGGAGCGGATCAAAACATCCCTAAGAGATATAAAATTTATAATAGAGTTATAGGGGCAGCTGTGGTTCAAGTGGTAGAGCGGGTTGTCCACTAATCATAGGGTTGGTGTTCAAGTGGCTGTTCAAGTGAGATTAGTACCTTTCCAGGTATTTTAAACTTTGTGTACTGATATGTGTCATACTCAGGATCATCTGAGACTAATCCACTTACCATCGACTGAGAGTTCAACTTCATGAACCAAAACGGGTTTCTCTGTCTGTTTCACGATGAGGGAGCTTCTGTAGACAGCAGCATCAGTAACTCTGACGTTCTGCAACACCAGGGAACAGTTTCCTTTAAGCAGCTCATCCTCAGGAACGTCCACACGACCCTCATATCCTTCACCTGGAAACGACTCGTTACCTGTTCGCTCAAACACAACCTCAGAATCGATAGACCACCCAACATGAGGTGTGTGGACGGGCAGATTTCTCCAATCGCATGGCAGGACAACTGTGGAACCCACTTGAACTGAAATGTTCCAAAAGACTGCAGAGATGGGGGGAAAACCTTTTAGGAAATGATCTAATGTTAGGAACATGATGTTTAAAAGAAATTAAATTCTGCACACACAACTGCTGAACCATAAGATATAAAGGAAGCAAATATAACTCTAGGAATTTTTCATATTCTTGACTTTCATGCAGAAAGTCATAGATGTAGTGGTATAATGTAGTAGTGTAATAATGTGGGTTGACTAATTTGAATTTTAGATGTTAGTTCATGAATATACAACAAAACAGTTTTGCATTAAAGAAAGTCTTTTGCTATTTAATCTGCTGTGTTTAAATAAAAATGACAATATTTAGCAGAATCATTACCAGGGATGCATTAATACCGTGAATGGTGATACCAACGTATCATTGTTGCACTAATGAACAGTTGAGATGAAATGACAGCGTACGTATTTGGACGTATCTCACAATTAATGATCAAAGCAAAGCAGACCATAAACTGTGCTTTGTGAAAACATCAAGACGAGGAACTACAGCATCTTGATAAAACACCTTCAAGGTTCTAACAGTCTTTGCATCCTTGGATGTCCTGTGAGCTTCATACCGTATCTCCTGCTCATGTGTTTAAATTGTTGTGTCCTGCAGGATCTGAGTCCTGATGCACACCTCTAATCTCAAACAGATGACCTCTGAACCTTCCTGGCAAGTTTTCTAAAAAAATAAAATACTTGTATATTTTCTACACCATCTGTTAATTCTAAATAATGTATTCATGCATCCCTACAATAGATGGTGCTATTGTTCCTTTTTCCAGCTGCTATCTGATATGCTACGACTTCTATAAATGTATTTTACACTGCATAATTTACTTACCTTCGACCGAAAGTTCGACCCTGTTCATTAAAACCTCGGCTTTTATGTGAGCAATGGGTGTGGGTACCAGCAAACTGGGTTTGTAGACACCGCCATCAGTGATTCTGACATTCTTCAACACTAAGGAACAGATTCCTTTACATAGCTCGTCCTCAGAAACATCCACACGTCCTTCATATCCTGAACCCACTATCATACCATAGCCGTTTCGCTTAAGCACAAATTTATTACTGTTGTACCAATAAACATCTGTTGATGAGGAGAACACAGTTCTCAGTCTACATGGCAGGATGGCTGTGGAACCCACTCGAGCTGATACAGCGTGAGGAGCTTCACTGATGGAGTCTGTTGGGGGGAAACATTACAATCTACATGATTTGTAGCATTAATTTTTTTTTATTTATTTATCATATTTTAGTCAATGGTAGGACACTTATGTCTCATTGAACCAGGACACTCACCTACACAAGCAGCAACCCATAAGATGTAAATATAAAGGATGGTCATGATGCCTGTAAGACTTGTGGAGTGTTTGCAGATTTTCTGAAACAAACAAAAAAAGGCAGGTTAAAAAAGTGACTTTACAGCTGACTGATTTCACATATAGCTGTAGAGATTTTACACATTTACTACACATATGAGTCAGAATTACATTAAAGAGCATGTTCACCTAAACCCAGTGATTTCAGCGCTCTTTTAAGATTATTACTCATCATACTTTACAATATCCCCTTAAACTCTGTTCTGAATTCTATAACAGACTGTGTGATATTGTGTTCTCCATGTCAGATTATACAATGAAGATCCTCTAACGATAGACCTGTGATTAAAGAAAATGACTAGATTCTCCTTCAGTTATCTATAGAGAAAAGCAAATCTGCTCATGCCAGAAACAAGCTTGTGTAAACACATAAAGTGTTTGGAGTAATAGTGGCAATTTTATGCACTGAGAAATCAACAAATCGCTCTTATTTACAATCCTACGTTTCTATACATTAACCATCTTTAGTCTTAAAACGTTACCACTGTAGCTGTGTCATGAATTTGCTGCCCTACTATTGGTTGATTTTACATGAATGTCATAGCAGCTCGTACACTCTGACATTTTAATCAGAAATTTCACACACAGAGGGAACTTTGTTGTGGGCTGACTTTGGTCTCTGTGGTACTAAAGGGATGTGGAGCACGCAAGTGAGATCTCTCAGTGTAAAGCTGGTTTAACAACTGTTTTTCTCCCTGATGCTTTGTTTTACTTCAGAGATACTTTAAGTAAAAATAAACTAAAATGAATTCTGTCTTATTTCATTATTTAATCTTTTTTTTTTTTTTTTCATTTCTTCAACTAAACAGAAATGAGGTGAAAACAAACAGTAAAATTGTTTAAAACTGTAGTGTAGGGTTTTGCTAAATGTATATTTGTAATTATTTATTGAGTAAATGTGTTATTTTAACTGTAGTTTGGTGAATTAAGGATGTGCTTAATCCTGTAAAGCAGACACACATTTGTCTAGCACAATGGCAAACAGAAACGAATATCAGAGGGGCTTTTAGTAAGTAAAATTAAAAACAAACAAACAGCACTGTTTTGCCATTAAATTAAATCCCTGCTGAAAAAAAGCATAGCATTTGTAATGGTTTTAATGGTGGGAGTTGTATTGGTTTAAATAGAAACTGTAAAGGTCCTTGTGGGTCTGTTCTGGTCATTTGTTGCCTTCTATTGGTGGCATGATATATCTAGTGGATACCTTTAAGGAGCAATAATGGTAATGGTTTTAATGGTTCGCTGTTGGTGTGTAAGGGTATTTGTAGTGGAAACCATTAGAAGGTCTGTGATGGCTTCTATTGTTTTTTTTTTTTCATGTTTTTTTTCACCAGGCATGGAGGGGAAAATAATAAAAACACAGTGTACAACCAGGTTTTTGTATGTGAAATATGAGGATGAGGAAATCCTGGTTTAAGAAGACCATGGTGTGTGCAGGTAACCGAAATAAATAAAGATTTAAAACCCAGAACCATAGCTGGAGTTTGTATCTGGAGTTTTCAGGCTAATCATGAGAATTCATAGATTGGGCTGGCGGATGTACCACTCACACGCATCCTCCCTGTATCACACAAACACACTCAGAAAAAGCATACGTGTTACATTACTGTGTGACTGATGACTAAAGTAACTAATTACACTACATTTGTACTTAAAGCAGCACATCATTTACTTATGCATAATAAGGGCCTTGCTCAAAGGCCTAGCACTGGCTGCTTGGAAGGTCATGAGTTCAAATCCCAGCACCACCAAGGTGCCACTGCTGGGCCCTTGAGCAAGACCGTTAACCCTCAACTGCCCAGTTGTATAAAAAAATGAGATAAATGTAAGTCTGTAACTCTGGATAAGGCATCTGCCAAAATGCAGATCGTGTGTCCTCTCTCACACAAACAGACACAAATGCCCAGGTCATATCTAGGTCATTACCACGGAAATATAAACAAACCGTCATCACGTGCCGTGGCCACAGGTAGTCAGTGACTGATCGGGCTTATCACCTTAGTAATAGTAAGCTAATCACAGGAAGGTTTGAAAAGGAGAGGATGGATGTTACAGTGGAATGTTTTGTAGCAGAAAACAATACGCATTAATGTTTCATTTTAGATGATTTATTTCATAATTTCTTTCACTGAATGGATATATATATATATATATATATATATATATATATATATATATATATATATATATATATATATATATATATATATATATAGGCCTATGGATTATAAGCAATCAACAGTGTATGAAGTATATTTTTTACTGAAATACTTCATATTTGTTTGAATGCAAAGCAATATTTTTTTCATAATGTTTCAGTTGCAGACTTTTTGTAGCAGAAAACAGTACTCAGTTTGTCATTTGTTATTTATCTTTATATCCTTGTTGAAACATGTCCGTAATAAATATAACGGGATAGTTAGAACTGAACTATCACTTCATTTATCCAAGTTCTTCCACCACAAAAAAAGGGGTGGTCTTGGGCATTAAACATTAATCCTGAGCTGAAAATGGGTCATAGTCTGACCCTGCCCAGAATCGCCATAAACACAGCATATAGTTTAATATTAACATGAAACGATCTGCTTTTTTCGCAGCACTGGTACAGATATCATAAAATGAGTTTAAGTGTTTTTATTCAGTATTAGATTGATAAGAAATCAGTAATGTAAATTACTGTACACCAAGTTCCTGTCTATGATACACAATACATAACTCATTTATATCACACGACTCAACCTGAACTCGGTGACTGCTGGGAACAAAATCAAATTAGCATCCACTAAACAATGCTACAGTATGAGTATTTCTGCTGATTTTATTTTGTACACAAAAAAAATGAAGAGACCACAGAAAAACATTTTTCAGTTCACATATAGACTCGTGACGGTGTATTTTTCAGTGTACAGAATAATCCATATCGGAGCAAGGAAGTCATCAGCGTTTATATGAGCACATGGAATTTTACAGAGTTTGTTGGTGATTTTTCTACTTGAACACACTGATGAACCTGACCATCACCTGGAATTCGATGAAATTTGTGATTTTTATTCACTATTAGATGGATGTTTATAATCTTAACTGTTAAATCTCCCTCTGAAAATGTAATCCTGTCTCTGAAATGAAGCATACACTCTTAGAAAAAAGTTCCCTCGCTGTGTTTTCCAGACAGATCAGTGTCTAGTAGATCATTAAACTGTTGAAAGCACAGTCCACAGATTTAGATAAACATAGATAAGAATTCAAAACTGAGCCTTACCTTAGAGAAGGAAGAAAATTTCTTGTGATTCAGTATGAATTAAATAAAGGTTTATGAGTTTAGGAGGTTCTCCTAAGAAGACTTTGTCACACCCCTCTTCATCTCCCTCCACTGGCTTCCTGTATCCACCCGTATCAAATTCAGGGCTTTGATGTTCACCTATAAGACCTTGTCTGGATCAACACCCTCCTACCTCAACTCTCTCCTGAAGGTTTATGTTCCCTCATGCAATCTGTCATCGGTTAACGACCGATGTTTAGTAGTACCTACTCAATGTGTCTCAAAGTCCTTTTCCAGAACCTTCACACTAACTGTTCCTCAGTGGTGGAATGAACTTCCAACTTCAATCCGGACCACAGAATCCATCACTATCTTCAAAAAACAGCTAAAGACCCACCTCTTCCGTGAACACCTAACTAACCCCTAAAATGCCAACCCCACATTATCCTAAAAATAAATATATAAATAAAATTGCCCTAACTCTTACACCTCTACTCTTCGCACTCTGCTTTTCTAGAACTCAATTATAAATCTTATACAGTAGCACTACTTGTATCGTTCTCCACTTGATATATCACTTTGCTTGTAGCTCCTCATTTGTAAGTCACTTTGGATAAAAGCGTCTGCTAAGTGAATAAATGGAAATGGAAATGTGTTTGATAATGGACGAGAACTTACACAAATTAAGGTATCTTGTGGCTCAATTAAGGGCAGACAATGAGAGGTCGCAATGCAAGCAGGGCCATGCTGCTCCGCTTAGTCCTTCAGCTGACCCTCCTAGCGAACCTACTTTGCCACTTCACTAGGGAGTGTGAGGGAGAATATGTGAAATGAGGAAATACAAGCAAAGTGATATATCAAGCGGAGAACAATGCAAGTAGTGCAACTCTACAAGATCTATTAATTGAGTGCAAGAAAACCCAAACACCAAACCACCTACTGACTTAGAGCAAGGGTTATATAATTATTTTTGAGACTGTAATAGTTAACTAGCCTGTGCAACAAAATGGATCTATGGTCATAGATTGTTGTAAGAGTTGAAAAATTATAGACATTATAATGAAAAATATGAAAATTGGCATAGTCCAACTTTAAAAGTTAACGTAAAGTTAATGTAAGGACTTGAAATGGACCGGAGCACGTGAGTACTGGAAACGGCATAAACTATTCAGTGGTAGAGTTGAATAGTTTTACAGCTATCCCTTTAGCCATTAATCTGTCTAAAACACAAACCATTCTTTACTGATAAGAAGAACACACAACTAAGCAAACCGAAAGGCGAAATGAGAACATACTGTAAAACTCATTTTAACCCAAGTTCAAATGCGACACGACGGTCGTTACTAAACATAATGTCATGGACCATTACAGTCAAGACAGTAATCTTTAAAAAACATTGGCTACATGAGTCAATTAGTTAGTTGCTTTATTTTTTCAACAGTACTGTTAATGTTGCATTATCATAAATCTACTTTAGATACTTTAGTAATAGTCAACGTTAACTAATATATATATATATATATATATATATATATATATATATATATGTTTAAATGATGTTGATCTCACATCATGTAGACAACGTGCACAATTTATGACTCTTTTTTCAGATATAATTAAATCACCTTTGTCAAGAAGATATTAGAAAAAAAGGAAGATCGGCGTCAGATATGCCGTCACACTGTCAGCGGGAAACTCCAAAATATGTCTCGCGATCGTGAGCCGATTAAAACGCAGGTTTAAACAGTAAATGCGTGTAAATTGAACACAGCTTATTTTCATCATGTTGAATTCATTCAATATTCTGTCTATTATTCAATAAGAATAGTTATATCCTTAACAACAAAACCGAGTAGATTTTATTCATTAATAAATTAATTTTATTTAATAAAGTTTACATATTGAATTTCATGAAATCTGAAAAACCCACAATGTTTTTTTTTTTTTTTTTTACAGTGAGTTCTGAGATTTAATAAGGATTTGACTGACACTGTATGAGCTGTGGTAGCACCTTAGTGGTTCTGTTTCTGTAATAAAATTTTACTACTACTACTACTAGGCGCACGGTGGCTTAGTGGTTAGCACGTTTGCCTCACACCTCCAGGGTCCGGGGCCATGTGTGTGCGGAGTTTGCATGTTCTCCCCGTGCTGCGGGGGTTTCCTCCGGGTACTCTGGTTTCCTCCCCCAGTCTAAAGACATGCATGGTGGGCTGATCGGCGTGTCTAAAGTGTCCGTAGTGTATGAATGTGTGTGTGAGTGTGTATGTGATTGTGTGCCCTGCGATGGACTGGCACCCTGTCCAGGGTGTACCCCGCCTTGTGCCCCATGCTCCCTGGGATAGGCTCCAGGTTTCCCTGCGACCATGAAGAAGGAGTAAGCGGTAGAAGATGGAAGGATGGATGGATGGACTATTACTATTACTACTACTAATAATAATAATAATAATAAGTATTGAACATGATTCACAATTCCACTTCCTGTTTGCACAGTATATACAGTACATAAACTTCACATTGTGCGTGTTCATAAGGATATTTCAGTTCTTGAGTGTAAAATCGAATCCTTTGTTGATTTGTTTGCCTAACTTTAACCGTTTATCAATTCTTCTCCTGGGTTTGCCCTTTGACCTCACTGTGACCCTTTTGGCTTATTTTGGCCTAGCTTTCTGGGTTGTGTATTTTTGTTATAATGGACCTGAAGCCACAGATGGAGCCTCAAACTTCTGAGTGCTGATTGTTACAGTACATTATTATTTATAAGCGTATTTTAGGGTACCTGAGGACACTGTAGAGATACAATGCACAATATAAATTGTTTTACATTCTTGTACTGTATACTGAGGACTAATAAAAGGAGTATGGTTCCGAGTTTGAGATTTCTTTTCCCCACTTATAGTGAACAGTTTGCTTTGAGTTTTTTTATTCAGCACACTCTGCTGACTTTTATCATTTCATTGTATAAAAACCCTGGGTTTCTGCAGAAATGTGATTTTTATAATTGCGTTTTTAGGAACAAACATTTAAATAATTTATTTGCATAAATAAGCAAACATTATTTACACACTGATACATAAATGGCTGATTCATGTTTGTATGAAAAATGTATAAATATAAATATAAAGTGCTCAGTGCATTTTAAACAGGACATGAATTAAAAGTAGAACAGGATTTATTTAAATATTATACAGGTAATTATTGAAAGTAAACCCAAACTTTATCTGAAGAGTATTTACATGTAAATTATTAGTTCTTTTTTTTTAACAGTACATTTATAAAGATGTCATTTCTATTTCCTTTTGCATTAAAAACTAACATGAGGGACTATTCTAGTACAACTTCACTTCCATGCTCTGAGTTTCCATCCTCGGAGTAAATTTGTCATTGAGATCAATTACTATATAATTGAAAAAAAATCTGTGTTTGTAGTGGGATTTAAACCCAAAGAGGGCGTGGCATTTAATAAAAAGTAAAAACCTAATCTCGAGTCATTTTTCTTTTGCCTCCTGTGGGATCTGAGTCCTAACACACCTCGAGTCTCAACCTGATGCTGTGTGAAACTTTCTCATAAGAAAGTCCTCTTACTTGTATCTCTATTTACATCTGTTTACAAACTCATTATATGTACACTCTGAATTACGTATTCATATCCTGATATCCCTGTTTTCTTTCATTTCATCTCCATGAATAGAAATGCAACACTTCATACTCCACAAATGCGCTGATAATAATAATAAAATAAAGCAAAAAAGCCACACTACATAAAAACTTTGATGTCACCTCTTTAGGTGTAAAGCTTTTCTAAATCGTATGGTTATGTATGTTTTTAATGTAAATACCTTTCAAAGAAGTCTGTTAACAGAATTTCCATAAGAAGTACTAATTCAATTATTCCAACACTAACACCGTAACACTAAAATAAATCACTTTACATAATGATTGCAAGACAGGTTTCACTCAACAGCACCTCTGGAGCAAATAAGGGGTTAGGGCGCATAACTCTAGTGCACTTGCTCCGTCATGCCCTGAGACTGCACCGTTAACCCTGTGGTTACTGAGCCGCTGCAGGACTCAGTGTGTGGGATGACCTGAAGCTCATCACTCGACCCCATCACGGTCATCATCATCAACATCATCATCATGAGCTTCAGGGTCAGAGGAGATACAGGAGCATGATGAGGAGAAAACCGAGAGAGAGAGAGGGAGAGTTCACGCCAACACTGCTTTCTACACACAGAGAGAGGGAGAGAGAGAGAGAGAGAGAGAGAGAGAGAGGGAGAGAGAGAGAGAGCTGGTGTCAACACAAATATTGAAAAAATAAAACACTGAAAAATGATAATAATCCCCCAGTCTGATCTTACAGAACCTCATCACTTCAAAATATTATATAATTTTTGTATCAGTTTTTTAATGCTACAGTTTCACAAAGGTAAAAAATTTGCCCTGTAGACCTGCTGTACATTTTCTACAGATATAGAAGAATCTCCTGTGCCATTATCTATTGAAAATGAAAATCGGTTATTACTACTGTTTAATAAACTGTGACTAATATTATTCCATGCTCAATCATAAACGTAAGAAAAGTAATTATTTATAATCCTTGTTCTCTTACATACCGAATGAAACACGTTTTTCCACCATATTTGTCCTTGTGGGTCGAGGAGGTTCTGAAACATATTAAAAAATACAGAGGAAGAAGAATTGATGATAAAAATTAGATGGCAGCTCACGTATTAATTTATGGATCATATACAGATTATATAAGTGTATATATACAGTTGCGGTCGGAAGTTTACACACCCCTTGCAGAATCTGCAAAATCTTAATACATTTAACAAAATAAGTCGGATCATAAAAATCCCATGTTGTTGTTTATTTAGTACCGCCATGAATAAACGATTTCACATAACAGATGTTTACATATAGTCCACAAGACAATAGCTGAATTTATCTAAATTACCCTGTTCAAAAGTTTACACACGCTTAATTCTTAATCCTGTGTGTCGTTACATGGATGAGCCACGGCTGTGTCTATGTTTTGTGAGAGTTGTTCATGAGTCCCTTGTTTGTCCCGAGCAGTGAAACTGCCCACTGTTCTATAGAAAAATCCTCCAGGTCCTGCACATTCTTTACTTTTCCTGCATATTCTACATATTGGGCCATTTTCCATCAGTCACTATATGATGTTCAGATCCATCTTTTCACACTGAGGATGACTGAGGGACTCGTACACGACTATTATAAAAGGTCCAAACATTCACTGATGCTCAAGAAGACAACACGATTAATACATTAAGAGCCAGGGGGGTGTAAACTTTTGAACAGGATGATCAGGCTCAAATATGCAGAAGATGCTGGAAAAGTAAAGAATGTGCAGGACCTGGAGGATTTTTGTGAAGAACTTCTCCCAGAAGCCAATATAAAGATTTTGCAGATTCTGCAAGTATGTAAACTTCAGACCGCAACTGTATATATATATATATATATATATATATATATATATATATATATATATATATATATATATATATATATATATATAGTATATTTAGGTGCACTATATAATTTCATCATTCATGAAAATGAACACAATTATATTTCACAAATCTTCCATCATTCCAACACAGAGTTGGGTGGAGTTACTATCACCACCATGAAGTTGATTATTTTCCTATAATAGCACGTCCCCATGTGTTTTATTCCTCTTATACCACAGCAATTTGGCAAAAATCTAAATTTTGTATTTATTACATAAAAAAGTCATACCTTTAGCCATTTATATTTACATACAGTACTGTATAATATTCTGTAACATCTGTGAAAATCACCAGCCTCTTTTCTTTCTCTCTCTTGAGGTTAATAAGGCAAAAAAAACAACAACAAATAAACAAACAAAAAATAAAACATACACATCCCTGTGAATGAGCTGTTACTATAGAAACGATCATGTATTAGAACAAGTGCATTAATATAAACCTGTTTGCAGCTGCACTACTGTCAGAGCTGCTGTTAATCTGCTGTTGTTAAGAAAATTAATGAACACCTTCTGACCAATCAGAGTCCAGAATTCAACAGCGCTGTGATAATTATTATTGAATAATAAACTAAGGTAATAAAGGGATTTTGGTAGTGCACTTAAGACTTTAGGACTCTGTTGGATCTACTGTACTCACTAAAAAAGTCTTTTACCTTGAACAGAAACCTTGACCGTGCTCAGCGCGAGTCCTTCACCGTCAATCACTTTGTATATTCCTTCATCGCTGGCTCTCACGTTCCTGATAACAAGTTTCCTGTCTCTCTTCTCCACCCGAGAACTGTTTCCCTGTCGCTTCCACAGCTCTCTCCACTCATCACCGTTGGAGCTCTGGAACACCACAGTCTCGGCCTGGCTTGTATAGAGGTCAAGGGTCAGGTCTTTCCCCATTTCCACAACCCGAGTGCTCTTGTGGTCTGTACAGTGATATGGAACATGGGTTAATTCTCCATGGGTTTATTTGCCTCCAAATGTAACCCGAATGCAAAAGTCGATCCCACTGTTGATTCAGGAACTTAAAACAGAAACTGTTGCGTAGTGTGTGAGAAATCCTCCCTGTGAATAACTGATTCAAGCCAAATTATTTTTGTTGCGATGACACATACATTGTTTAACATCAACAGCATTACATTCCTACACATTCCTAGTTTTCATCGGTATGATTAGATAATGACTAAAAACCAACACTGGCAAAATGTTTTCCAACTGATTCAGTGAATAAAAAAGCTCTGTCTTGAAAGAATTTTAGGGAAAAAATCTTGTGTAAGAAAATTGTGTGTACTCTTTTGACCTCATATTGTAGGTTATGATGTAAAGCTTGTAATTATGCTTCTTTTATGAATTGATTACTTCTGACAATAATGATTGCACTAAGAACGTTTATACATCTGGTTACGAATTAATCTATAAACAAAATAGGCAAACATTTCTGAAAATGTGTATTTAACCTGAATACCATGAATTACCTACGCTTCTATCTGTGCAAGATTCAATTACGAGGATACTGACATGGCCGTTCTTCAAATTGACAAACAAGCAAAACACAAAACAAAAACAAGAGTAGATGTTTAGATGAGTCAAACTCCTCATCAGTAAAACACACTGAGTCCTCACCGAGAACAGAGAGCTGCACACTCTGGATGAAAATCCTCTGCTTGCTGCCTGACTTCCCAACCACCAGATAACACTCATAGATTCCTGCATCGCTAAAGCGGATGTCACTCAAATGCAGGGAGCAGTTCCCTCTCGCCAGCACGGCCTCGGGAACGTCAGTGCGGTTTTGGTAAGCCTCGGCCTGAAACTGTGCAGGGCCCATTCGCTCGAACACCATGTTTCTCAGAGTCTGCCACTGGATATACGGTGTTGCAGATGACACGTCGTTGTGTGAGCCCCATTCACATGGCAGCACAGCTTCCAGACCCACTCCGGACCGAGTGAACACGACTGAGGAGAGTGGACTCGAGGCTGCGGATCACAAGAAACAGGCCAATAAGCCACAAAAGGTAGCTTTCAGGGAAAAGAAAAAAGATTTTTTTCATTATATATTCAAGAAAGCTTTTCATTTTAAAATGTGCTGCTTTTGAACACTTTCCTGAGAACAAACCAGTTACCCAAGGTCTCCAAATAAAGCAGATATTTTTGGGAGCATGTACACAAGTACAGCAAGAACCGAAATTAAAGTGTGGCTACAGTAAACAAGCGATGATGGCAGGTAAAAATAAATACCAGATCTTAACACGTAACAACACAAGCAAAAGTAACAAAAGTCAAAATACAACAATACAAGCAGCAACATGGCTGGTGTCACACAAACAATTCAGGTGAGAACAAACATGCAGAGAACAAACTATGTTTGAGAAAGGTTTTAGAAACATGCAATGGTAACTAAAGAAAACAGGATTGAAAAACTGAGCTCCAGGTTAGGAAATGCTGACGCAGTTGATAGGCAAGGCTTCCAGGATCTTCTTTCTCTGGAGCTTCTAACATCACTTTGCTCTCCACCCTCTAGTAGACACTCATGTAAATATGATGGTAAACATCAGTTGGTCCAGCTGGTGTTTGCTGTGGAAATTTTCTTCAAGTTCTGGATTCAGGATGTGATGGGATGGCACACATAAATCCTTTAGATATTTAGAGCATTCGCTGTCCTGTCAGTAGTCATCAGTCACCTACACTGATATGAAAACGAGAAAAGAGAAAAGCTGGAAGTGTAACATGATTTGTTTCGCGAAACAAAAGAGGACTTACCCAAAAGAGAGGCAGATCCAGTGGAAAGGCTAAACGGTTAATTGGGCACATTGCTTTGAAGGGTCCAGTATTCCATTTTGGCCTGAATGGGAACAGGGTGTGGGTTGGCATCGTGGTTTGGCCTCCTGTAATAATGGACCAATTTCGTAACTGAGCTGATATCGGATAAAGCTACAAAAGGAGCAGTTTTGGAAAACCGGTAAACCTCCAGTAAAGTTACCAAACATCCGTCCATGGCTTCCAACCCAGCATGTACTCTTATTGCTTCATAAGATCATGGGCACTGTAGAATGGTATTTTGTGGACTACCAGTATGTATGCTAGTGCTGTAGTCTCTGACATTGTCTGCCTTCTGGTGTAACATGAAGTGATATTTAATGCCATTTCATGCCCTTACATGTGAGGGATCTGCCCATAAGTGTGGAATTGTTGTGTTTTCCAAACTGTTTTGCACACTTCAGTTATCTTAAAGAATGTATGTACAAACAGGAGGCCGTATACCAATATCAAAGCAAAAACAACTCAAATGTATCCAGACCCTTCAGTACTTTCAGTTCAAACACCTTTAGTCTTCTTTGGCACATCTCTATAAGCTTTATGTACCAGAGTTTGCACACATCTTCCTGGAAGAGTACATGTCCTGACTATCACTGGTCCACTCTCAGAGATTCAGAGATTTTCTTAAAACCATTTGTTATCCTGAAAGATGAACCTTTTCCCCAGTCCAAGTGGTGTGCTCTCTGTAATAAGTTTTCTACACAATACTGCCTGTATATGGATCCTTCACTTCTTTATAATGAGCCACACTTGCCGTGCTTCTCATTCTTGTGTTTGCAAAAAAGGCTTCTGCTTTGTCTTCTTCTTCTTCTCCTTCTTCTTCTTCTTCATATCATGATGCTGCCACTACCACCTTTCACTGTACTTAGACATGGTACTTAAGAGTTCAACCGAAAAAGTTATATTTTTTTCTCATCAGTCCAGAGACCTTTAAATATTGTTTAAAGGTCACCAACCTCACAAATGTGTGGGTGATGGAGTGCTTTTGAGATGGTATCTGTAGATGATGTCTAAAGTTTTGCTATACTGGCCTTCCTCATCTGGTTCTCCTGGTTCTACACGTCTATCTTTTCCAATGCTGGAGTCTACCACATCCAGATCTTTCACAGTTTTAGAAATGTTTTCTTTATCTTTGCCAAGATCTAAGCCTTGACAAAATTTGATTCCAGTTCCTGAATGTCTTGTCTTGTAGTCTGCTACGCACTGTGAATTAATTCAGAATGTTGTTCCTTCAAGTCCATGTCCATGTGCTTTTATGTCCAATAAATGTAAATTGGGAAGCTGTCACTGACTCTACACTGGGATTCAAGCTGTAGAAAACATCTCTCACTCTAAAGTAGAAATTTGCTCTTGATTTTTTTTTAACAAATTTGCATGTCTAAAACTGCTAAAATGTGCTTTTGCTCTGTTATTGATTTTTTTCTGGCTCTCCTTCCAGTCCACCTGAATGTAAGCGCTGTGTCCGTTTGACTTGTTTTGTGCATTGTGGCTGCGTATGATGAAGAGCTACAGGTTCTTATAAATGCATGTAAAATAGCAAAGTGAAAAAATCGGTCTACCTGTTTGAGCATCACAGGATGGTGGCCTTGACCTTGATTGAGTCTCTGACATTGCCTGTTTGGGAAATGCATCATCCTAGAAAGTTACATGAGATTAGGTCTTATCGAGTTATACAAATCGATGATTCAGAACTGTTTGACAGTGCACTGTATTCGTGATAAAGGTTGATGACCACAATCACTGTCTGTGCTGTGTCGGGTTGCTTACGCCAATGACACCATCAAATATTCTCGCAGGGTGTTATAAACCCAGTCTTCTGCTCTCTAGGACACACTGTGCAAGAGGACACAAATATAATTCTGCAAAATCAAATGTTATGGGCCTTTCTCAATACCCTGCATCACGTCCGTACACCACAGGTGGTGATGAGGAATGAATTAACATGATTTGCTTCTGGAGATTCTTTAATTATACAGTCACGTGGTGACGGTTTATTCTGGGGTAAAAATGGAGACCTTGCTCTGAGCGAATGCCCTCATCAGATCCCGGTAGGGCTCTGAAGTGTTAGACAGGTCAATCCTAGGGCATGAGGTCTTTGGAGAATTGTGAGCTTAAGCACTACAGTGATATTTCTGCATGTGGTTGTGCCACTCCAGGAGTCTTCCAAACATAAGAACTGAAGTTTGAAGATCCAGAGCCGTAGACAGCCCAGTATGCACCGATCCCCTAATGGGTTTTGCTTAACATGCGCCTGTTGGTGGTCATGTTGAGAGGTTTGGTGGCCATCAAAACATGAAATGTGTGTTCTTGGTGGCCCACCTTGAAAAGGATGTTCTGTTGCACACCAAAGTGGATCCATGAGGGTTATGAGATGATCTTGTCTCTCTCTGATATGTTGAAAATGAGTGGATGACATTTTGAAGATGGAGACTTCATCGTCCTAGTGAACACACGCAGTCTTTTCACTGAAGCTCCAAGCATTGTGTCCATTAGTGGCTTTCTTCACTGAAGTTCAAAGACCTGTGATAGTTTCTGTGTTCTTTCTCCTTGTGTGAAGTGGCACAGTGTCTTCACCGGGTAGATCTGGGGTTGACAAGGTTTTCTACACAGGCTTCGAACATAACAGCAATGGTGATAAAAGTAACAATCAGTAGGAGCACAGGAGAGTGCAAACCAAATAATAAACTGTGTGATATACCAAGCGATTTTTTTTTTGTCTGTAGAATTATTTAATATGTTGGTATCAAGAACACTTAAATGGGTGTTGGAAGTTCTTATTTATGGAACATTTTCCACTAAATCTGTTGCAGTTGTTCCTGTAGCACTGTCAGGAAGGTGTCTTGGTTGTTGCAGCTTTATATTCTGCTGTAAATGTGACTAAACAGAGGGAGTGCTGGAGTAAAACTGGTACGTAAAAACAGCAGTAACAGGAGGAGAATAAAATAGCCCCAAACACTGATTCTCCAGCATCTAGTCTACAGGCGCCATCTGGTGGATGATCACACCATGACAGTTCGCTTAAGATTGTATAATCACGTTTTTAGGGACTCTGTCATTTATCCAAGGTCAGTAACTTCAGTGTTATGTTCACTCAATTAATCAGTCAATAAATAGATGTAATTATTTTTTTATTTAATGTTTGTGTTAAGTTACAAAATGCAGTCAAAGTATATAATTATTTGACAACAGATACAATAAAAAGAAGGAGAAGAACAATGATAAAAAGAGAACACACAGACATGATATTTTATTACTGAATAAATGCTTCAAAAGACCATCATAATATTTCAGTTTACTGAGAGCCATAAAAAAGACCATACTTTTATATTATTTCAAAAGCTTAGATATGTTTTTATGTACTAAGCTAGCAAATAATTATGATAAAACAAACAGATTGTGTGATAATGATGGGACTAAATACTAAAAGTGATGTTGCTGAGTTAAAACACTGATCAATGAGAACAGCTGTGGATAAACGTGATATATTTACATTTATAATATCACAAATTGTTTATAGACTCACCAACACACACGAGCTCCATGAAGCCATACACAAACATCCTGAGGAAAGAAAGAGGTATTTTTAAACATGAGTCATGAACTAAAGTTGCCTCTCGCTTTATATTATCGTTTCTATGGTAACAGCGAATTGGCAGGGATTTACACAGCGGACGCTCGACTTTATAAACGGATTTTAAAAATCATTGTATGGAAGGAGTCTCCAGAGTCAGCGCTGTGTAATGGTCAGGGGTAACGCTGTAACTTTAAACTTTCAACATCTTCAGGACAGAGGGGTTTACACTTCTTTACTGTTTCTATGGTAACACGACAAGCTGTGATTTATTTATTTATTTTTAATTGTTAAATTGCTGTGGTATAAGAGGAATAAAACACTTGGAGACGTCCTGTTATAGAAAAATAATCAACTTCAGGGCGCTAACATTAACTCCACCCAGCTCTGTGCTGGAATGACGTGTGAAATATAACTGTGTTCATTTTGATAAATGATTGAATTAAATAGTGCACTTAAATAGATTTATGGACTGTACACTCATACACTCACTGAGGGCCACTTTATTAGGAACACCTGTTTTCTGACATTGTCAGGACAGAGGAGTTTCCTGTTTTAATGACAGGAACTGCCTGATGGTTTAATTCATGACCTGGTCTACATTAGCAGAAACAAACAATCCATTCAACATCTCAAATTAAAATGGGCCTTCTGCTATAAATACTTTCTTTATATTAAAAAAAAGCAAGAAAAATATTATTTTGCAAATCTCAACACTTGGTAATTTGTATATTATTATATTATATTATATTATATTATATTATATTAAAGCTACAACATATCCTTCACATGCAAGACAAATCCCATAATTCCCATGTGGATTTCAGACACTTCCCCTCGGGACTCTTCACACGCACTGCATGAGGTTTGATTTTTCCACACGTCATCCCAACCGCCCCCCCCCCCCACACACACACACATGATTCATTAATTTCCACACGTTCATTCGTCATGTGCTTTAGTGTTGAAAATCATTTTCACATCTTTTTTTTTTCTTTCCCATACGTTCCACACAATCACTTCTGAAATGTGTCAGGCTTTTCTGGAAAAAAAAAAATTCAAGAGCTCTGACTTGACCTCTCCCTTAATATATATATATAAAAAAAAAATAACAGTAGAAAAGCTAAATAATAATTTTAAAAAAAGGTAACAGTGAAAATAAAAAAATAAGAAAGGCCTACAAATAAAACAAAATATAATGTAAAAATAAAATGGCCTATAATAAAATTAAAATATAATATAATAATAGTGAATAGTGAACCCCCCCCCCCCCCCCCCCCCGTACCCCCCCGCCACTTTTATTAACTGGATATTATTTTTTTAGTACTCATGTATTCATGTATAACACACAGAGCTCTTACCTAGACAACAACATCTCTTTGGAGATTTTTTTCTCCCTTTTTACTGATCTATTCAGTGTACAGGTTTATAATGATGAAAGATGATAATAGTTATTATGACGGTGGAGACAGCTCACGCCCTCCTGTGGGTTTTAAATGTTAGGTTTCAGGTTTTCTGTAAGTGACTTGTGAAGTGTGAAATGTTTTTGCAGAAACGAAACTGATGTAAACACCACTAGGGGGCGCCACACACACACACACACACACACACACGCGCGCGCGCGCGCGCGCGCATTGAGGTCAGACTGCTACATGCACCAAAAATATATTGTGTGCAACTTTTAAGTAATCAGCTGAGTTTTATATTTTAGAATAATTACAGAAGATGAATTCGAGCTGAAGTGTTTATTATCGCTCTGTCTACAGTCCCTCGGTCTCTGTTAAAACACGCAAGTAAACATCTGTACAGTAAACATCTTTACCGTAAACATCTATACAGTAAACCTCTGTAGAGTAAACATCTGTAAAGTTCAATACTGAAGAATAAACTCTGTGTCTAAAACTGAACAAGTAAAACTTCTCACCATGTTCTCTTAGTCCTGGTCTCCATGCTGTTCACCTGGAGAGAGAGAGAGAGTGTGTGTGTGTGTGTGTGTGTGTGTGCCGTGTGTCTGCTGTGTGAGAAGTGTGAGCCGCTTCTCATCTGAGCCGCCTAAATAGAAGAGCACTGATTCACTGAACCGAGCTCGGATTCGATTCATCTGATTCACTAGATTACGTATAGCGCTGGATTTCATTTTCAATAAAAAAAAAAGAAAAAAGAAATTAAAAAGGGAAAATTTAATGCGTTTATAAAGTCACTTTTCACGTTTCTTTAGTTACAGTAATACTCAATTTGTGGGATAGTAATATTCTAGAAAAGACTCACAATGTTGAATTGTTATTAGTTATAAATTGTTATAAACTATTTTTATTTGTTTTTAGTGTTATTATATAACAATAATAATAATAATAAGAAGAAGAAGAAGAAGAAGAAGAAATGATTTTGTAAATGATTCTGTTTGTTTTCCGTGGCCGTGAAATGATTCACCCAAATGATTCACTTCTTTAATTCTCTTCGAATGAATCACTTACGTTTTCTCCAAAATCGAAACCTATCCCCATCACATGAAGGGCGGTGTGAGCTCATGAGCAGGTCTTTTAGATATATCTCTAATCTTTAGTTTAACTCGTTATTCTTTATTTCCGTTCATATTTGAACTTGTAAACATTCTAACCACGTGGCCTCATCCTGTCAAAGATCTCTCACTCTCTCTCACTCTCACTCTCTCTCTCTTTCTCTCTCTCTCACACACACTCTCTCACTCTCTCTCCTTATCTCTCTCACTCTCTCTCCTTATCTCTCTCTCTCTCTCTCTCTCTCTCTCTCTCCTTATCTCTCTCTCTCTCTCTCTCCTTATCTCTCTCTCTCTCTCTCTCTCTCTCTCTCTCTCTCCTTCTCTCTCTCTCTCTCTCTCTCCTTATCTCTCTCCCTCTCTCTCCCTCTCTCTCTATCTATCTATCTCTGTCTCTCTCTCTCTCTGTCTCTCTCTCTCTCTCTCTCTCTCTCTCTCTCTCTCTATCTATCTATCTATCTATCTGCGTGGCTGTCTAGAAGAGAAAAAAAGGAAAGAACTGTTATCAATAAACACATGCATTTATATATTGGAGATATATTTATTTATCCACCTGTATGTCTCTCTGTAAAACACACACACACACACACACACACACACACACACACACCCTTAAACATTTCCATAGTTGCAAGTTTCAGTTCAGCGAAAGAGAGAGCGAGAGCACAGAAGAACTGAGAGACAGAGAGAGAAATGGTAGTTGGTGAGAGAGATGGAGGGGAGGAGAAAGAGAGACAGTGAAGAAGGTAGCAGAGGAAGGTGAGGTAGACAGATAGAGGGAACCCTGAGAGACACACACATAAACACACAGAGGCACAGGTACAGATTAGTGGTGTGAGATGTGCAGATGTGTGTATTTGCTGATGCTGTTATTCAGTGAGTATGATTATTGTCAGTCATTGATAACTGATTAATTGACTGTCTAGGTGATTGATTGATTGATTGATTGTAAATAAATTTTAGCTGCTCAGCTTAATTATGTAAATATTTTTAAAATTAATTTTACTTGATAATTTTACTTTAAGCCTAAATGTGCATAAATATTTCGCATCCCTAATAAGACATAAATAAGATGTTAATAGCAAAATAATCTAAAACAATTGATATATTTTTAATCATGATATAAATGCGGACTTTTCTTTAGTGTGTCTTTACGGCTGCTACGTCTCGAGTGCTTCAGCTCGGTATGAAAGTGTCATGCTTTAAATAAGACATAAATTACACACGCTGAATTTTACATCAATACACGCCTTAACGAGGTTCATTTGAACGGGTGAGTGGGGGCACAAACTTTTGACATTTTAAAGAAAGAGAACTGCTGATTGAGACCCTGTTGCTGCATCTTACAAGTGGAAAACAATTCATTTTGTCTCACAGACAAACCTTTTTCATATATGTACAGGACTGTGAGCAACAATGCATTCAATAATGCTGACGCTATTACAGAAGATTTTTTATTATTTATTGCAACAAATGTAAATATGTATATATATATATATATATATATATATATATATATATATATATATATATAATCTTGGCTGGCATTTTTTACATTATGACTGTATCAGTGAAGTCACAGAATAAACCTTTTTTAAAATGTTTGTATTTTTACATTTTGTGAATATACATTTTGTGTATTTATGTTTTATTATTGTGTTACTTTTACATGGATCTGGTCTGTGAAGCTCTTTTGATTTGGAAACAGCAGAAAACAGATTTTTAGTTTTATTTTTCAGTATAATTTCTCAATAATTCATATCAACCTATTAATGTGTGTTTATTTACTGTTAAGTTCAACACTATTACTATACTGATACTATTAACTTGTGTTGCATTAGTCTTTTCAAAATGATGATGATGATGATGATGATTATTATTATCACAGGGCATTTATTATTATTATTTGCAAAAGTTTTCACCCCCTCCCCCTTGAACTTTTACACATTTGTAGCATTACAACCTGGAACTAAAAAGGACTTTATTAGAATTACATGTAATGAATCTACATGCAACCCATATACTGTAGCCCATAATATTGAATTGGGGTAAATTAATATAGCTTGCAAAAATATTTACAAATAAAAGATGTAAAAGTAGAGATGTACGAGTTTTTACCTGCTTTGGGTGATGCTACCACCCTCGCGCTTCACAGTGGGGACGGTGTTCTAAGGGTGATGAGCAGTGTTGGGTTGGGACAAGGCCAAAAAAATCTTGTGTTTTGGTCTCAACTCAAATATGTGCCACTGTTCATATAATATAATGATATAATTAATATATTATAATAACTGTGCACATTAAAGAATTTAAAGGTCTCTGCAAAGTGTTTAGGATAAATCTGGGTCATGAAAGGTCTTCAGTAAGCACTTATTATTCTCTCAGGTTTCTGTTATTGTTGTTTTTTTTATTTCTGAAGACAAAGAAAGGCTTAAGAGACACAAATGCAACAAAGATAACTCGGACATAATAATTTGATAATAAAAATTATGAAAGTTTATGGGGTTTTTTTTCTAGGCATCTTTAGAAGAGATCTGAGCTCTTCATCTGCTGTGATTGTTAGACCAGGAGAAAACATCACACTGCACTGCAACATCTCCCCTAGCATTGAGATGGGCTGGTACCGGCTAATCAACGACGAGCTCATGATGATAATGTCAGCCACGAAAGGAAATCTTGATAAAGAGCTGGCAGAGAATTACAACAAAGATCATGAACACTTCCAGCCACTTATTCGAAATGTAAGCTTTTTTTCTGAATGCTTTTTCTGAATCAAACGTCTCGTTAGATGTTATGTTCTTTTCAAATGCTGATGCATTTTCAGCATGTGAAGGAGTGTGTATTACCCATAATGCACTGTGAGTGATGAAGTTGATTATTTTCCTATAACAGCATGTCCATAGGTGGGATTTTCCTTTTATACCACTACAATTTACCAGTTATCTTTTTATTTGTATTAACAATGACACATCATACATTTGATCTGTTTAAAGTTACATTTAATGTTGTGGATTGTCCATGAAACATGTTAGTTACTGCTTTCACTTACGAATTAGAATTCAGGACATGGCCTCGGTGTCTCTCTGAGTCTGATCATCAAGGACATCAGACAGTCTGATATCGGCCTGTATTACTGTGGTGCCAAACACAACAAGGGTGTGAACTTTGCGAGAGCTGTCCATCTGAACTTTACAGGTGAGAGAAGAGAATTCATCTATAAAAATATATTTTCCAAGTGTACTACAAGCGTATGTGGGATACAGCTCCTTACTCCCTATGCACCTCTAGGGTATTAATTACTGCATTTCCACACCTACACCAGTTTACTACAATCTTAGAAACAAAAACATTTATCTAGTATCCTAAAGAGTTCTTTAATTGGTCAATTTGGGGAATTATTAGGGTTTTTTTTTTGTTCTATTGTTGAAGAAGGATTCCTGAGTACAACTTCTTTGGGAAATTTACAAAATAACCCATAACTCTTGCTTCTGTGAAAGGTCGTTTTATTCTAACACGCCATAGAAGTCTTTAGTTTGTCTGTATGAGGGAACCCTTAAATGTAGAAGAAGAATTCCCTTCAAAAAAAGGCTCTGAGTAGAACCTTTAAAAATTTACAACTGTTAAACAGTCAAAGAACACCTGAGGAACCACTCTTGTTCTAAGAGTGTAAGGAGTAAGAAGATGACTTCCCAATGGTTTCCAATTGAATTTATGCAGTCTTAGAACAAAAGGGGTGCCTCAGGTGTTCTTTGGATGGTTAACAGTTGGTTAACAGGACTCTAGAACCCATAAGTAACCTTAACCCTATCCCATAATTATATACCCCCTTGAACTAGTCAAATTTTTCAGGGAAGTGAAGGGTACAGTAACTCTGAAGGAGCTGAAGAGATCCACAGCACAGATGGGAAAGCTGTTCACAAAATCTGGGTTCTGCAGATTGCAGTAGACAGACTTTCAACAGCCTGGATATTTCACAACACTGGACTTTATGGAAGAATGGTGAGCCGTATTAAATCCCATGTGGAGCTTCCAGAAAGACATGCGTGTGTCTCAGTAAATGTGGAAATGTTTCACTGGTTTAAAGAGACCGAAATTTTACTTTTTGGCCTTGGCACAAACTGCTACCTATGGTGGAAACCCAAAACTACTCATCACCCTGAGAACTCCGTCCCCACTGTAAAGCATGGTGGTGGCAGCATCATGTTCAGAGTTACCCTAGGGCTCTTGGTTGCTTGTCTGACTAATACCCTCTTTACCTGGTCACTGATTTTTGATGGACGGTCTCTTCTAGGCAAAGTCTCAGTTGTGCAATATTCTTTTCATTTTTTTAACAATGGATTTAATATTACTCTGTGTGATTTTCAAAGTTTTGAGTAAGTTTTGAATAAGTTTTCATAACTAAAGAACAACTGAAGATGATAGATACTGAAGATAAGATTGATACGTTTACAGAACTTTGTCCCAGATTGTTTTTATCACTCTTTGGTCTTCATTATGCTGTTTGTTTAGGTATGTTCTCTAACTTCCACTACTTGTTAGCTGCATTAACCTTGTACACTCTTCGAAAAGGGTTCTTCAAGGCTTCTTAGCTGTCACGTCATGTAACTGTGAGGGTGATGAGTGGAAAACAGCCTTTAACACCACCATTGGCAAGTTCAAGTATTGTGTGATGAAATTCTCCAGTGCCTTATTAATGAGGTACTCTGTAAATGGCTCAGAATATTAGATGACAACCATGTAATCCAGGTGCTCAAACATGCCGGAGGAGTGGCGTCACTGACTGGAGGGTGCTAAATATCTATTCATGATCCACATAGACCACAAGAACCTGGAGTATATAAAGACTTTAAAAATACTGATTTCATGACAGGCAAGGTTCTTCTCAAACTTTCCCCTCTTGTATTGTCCTGGCTCAAAGAACATAAAGGCCAATTCCCTTTCACATTGTCATCCAGTCCCTCCTCAAGCGCACTGCGAAGAGTTCCTTTTACTATGGTCCCAGTTTATGGGCAATATAAACTGCAAGGTGGACTCAGAAACAGACATGGCCCCAGAACAACCAGCCCCCTTCACTGTCCTACAAGAAAGAAATATTCCAAATCACTCCACCAGATTCTGCTCCCCGGCTTATCCTCAGCCTTTCAAAGAGCCAAGCTCATTTTTAACTGTGCTCCATGGAAAAAATTGTGACTGTCGGTCAGCCTCTCTTCGGGTTATCACCTGAAAACCTGTGGACAGGTTGAGAGAGAGAACCAAGTGATTGAACTCTTCCTAAGAACATTTTGTGCCCCTAATCAGTATGAGTAGGCCTGGTTCTTAACCTTGGAATACCCGGAATTCGGTCTGCCATTCTGCCACACAGCTCACTCCATTCCAGTGTGTTCTAGGCCAGTGGTTCCCAAACTTTTCCGGGTCAAGGCCCCCCAAATGGCGTTAACATGTGACCGAGGCCCCCCTTTTGCATGATGTCTTTAAAACACATTAAAAATACAGACTTCTGAATATATCCCCCTTTTTTATTAATAATTACATCTTACATCTTTACATTACATTACATTAGGAATTGATTGTTTGTGTGTGTGGTTGTCTGAAAGTGAGAATTTATTTTTCACACCAAACTGTTGAGGCCCCCCTGGCGCCCCCTGGCGGCCCCCACTTTGAAAACCACTGTTCTAGGCTACCAACCTCGCTTATTTCCTTGGAATAACAATCCCACAGACTCCCCTGCAGTTGATGAGTCGTTTCAGTGAAGCAAACATGTGTGGCACGACACCCACCAACACCTCAAATAAGCAGCCCAGGTAAATAAAGAATTTGCAGACTGATGTTGGGGTGAGATGCACCTATATGAGCCAGGTGATGGAGTCTGGCTCTACACCAAAGACATCTGGGGTTACAAGAAACTGTCTCAACATTCCATTGGACCATTCAAGAGTCTGTAAAGAATCACTGATGTCACATACACGCTCAACCTGCCATCTGTCATATCAACGGCATTCAACTACAACTCCCAAGAGACATTGTGGCCTACAAACTCCAGACACACACTTCACCGGATTACTGATGCACACCTGGACTCATGAAACTTGGACATGCACACCTGGACTCAATCATGTACACACACACACACACACACACATTACAGGGTGTCCCAAAAGACTCCATATGTTGGGGACTATGTATTTCAACACCACGTCGGTTGTGCCTTCATCAGTGGATGTTTGTGGACGTCCACTTCTTGGTTGGTCCAACTTCCAGTCATTTTGAATTTGTTCATAAGTTTGGAAACAGCATTGTGTGTGATGTGCTTGCCATGTTCCCTGTTAAAGTTCATCACAACCTTGTGACAGTGTCCTGATCCAGCCACGAGAATGATTTCAATATGTTCTACTTTTGTCAAAGGCAGAATCGGTGTGATGTTTCTTCCTGGTCTATTGTTCAGGGGCAATGAAACTGTCAGTTGTTCATATGAAGACCACCAGTTTCTCTGAAACATTTAAAAACATGTCTATTAGACCATTTTTTCAGTCACTCCAATCATAGCGAAACTCGAGACCCCGATTCATTTATAAAAGGCTTTTTTCAGACTCAGGCATTGTGCTCTGGTTTTATTGAGAAATGCCCGAATTAGTAAACAGTTTCCAGCCACAGCCTCTGCAGGTTCACTCCTTTCCTGTTCACTCACGACAAGCTGTGGTTTTGTTTCAGATGCGGTGGATGACACTTCAGGTAGTGCAGAGTGCTGGACGCCTCTCATTTCTGTCTGCTGTGCACTCACGCTCATGCTCATGCTCTGCCTCGGTGTCGTCTACAAACAAGGTGAGAGGCAAAACCTTGAAATTCTCTGGAAGGCTTTGTCATGTTCTTTTCCTTTGAAACACTAGATTCAGCACATGATATTTTTGGCTTGAATTTGCATGAATGCTGCCACTGAAATAACATTCCCTAAAGCCTTATCTAGTGCACTAAGTGCAATATATCTCCATGAACAAGCAATATTGAATTCTGTTACTTCTTTAGTATTAAAAAAATAGCTTCAGTTTATGTCCAAAAGAGAATGTCCCGTATACTGTATGTACACTACATAGTGTTTAGTCCATATGTACAGAGTAGGGAGCCATTTTGGATTGAAGGCCTTACTGCAAGTTGTATGGAATTATGACTCTCGCACCCAGTTTAGTGCACTTGATATCCCAATAGCAAGGGATTTGGCTTCTCTGCTAAAGAAAGTGTAGTACCTAGTGTAATAAATTACATCTGGAACCTATCCAGTGCACTTGTTAAGGGAGTATGTAACAATTTATGATTTAACTCCATGCTCCCTTCATACTGTACATTCAACCCACTTGTATTGTTGTTGTCCTTAATTTATTATTCCATCTGAATCTATATACTGTTTACAGAATAGCTTATGATTAAATGCGTACTTGTTTATAGTTATAATAACTATATTTAACTTAATGACTGTATGTAAGCTGAAATAGTCTATTTCCTTTCACCTCTATTATAATTAAACAATATTTGAATTAAACTACATTTGAGCTGAGCAATATTTGAGTTGAAATACTGTATAATTGGGATGCGTAATATATAGGTTCAAACATATTTGAGCTTAACTATATTTGAGATATTCTGAGTTCAGCTGTATTTGAGTTGAAATACATTTCAGTTAAATATACTTGATTACCATTTGAGTTGAGCAATAGTTGAGTTTGGAATATATATTTGCTATGAGCTGTATTTGAACTGAACTATATTTGAGTTGGTGGTATATTTGAAGTGTACTATTTTTGAGTTGAATTATATTTGAGTTTATAAGTATTTATAAGAATTTATCTTTTTCCAGGACTTCCTTCATCCTCCTGTATGAAGTGTATGAAAGACAATGGCATGAAGGTAATACAGCACGTTTTAACCATGTCACGTTACTCTTTTTAAGTTTTACTATAAGTTTTAATATATAATTTCCATTATTAGAAATAAACCCCTACAGTAAGTATATAAAATATATAATCCAAACAAATTACAATCGTGACCTTGGATTTTAGGCTCAGCACAACTCGAATATGATCAGATGACTTTTTATCTCTTTTAAGGGGAAACATAACAACACACTTTATTGATAGCTAATAAAAAGTCAAGGGGATGATTAGCATTTCACAGATACAAGCATGCTAATTACATCAGTCTGGAGTCAATTCAAGAGACAAATTCAGTTCAAATTCAGTTCATGTTTAAAACTGCATTCAGTCTATCCTGTGTGAGTTAGAGCTGAACTGAAACGCAGCCCAATGAGCTGCAAGCTATTTTTAAATGTTAACGATCGTGGATTATTCTGAACGTTCTTGGCATGAGCCTGCTTAATCTAATATTATCCAGCATGCAAATGGTTTTATCAGGGAACTTCCATGAGTGTTACAGAAACACAAGGTCAAAAGACTACCAGACAAAACAAGCACGAGGGAATTAAAAGAAAAACAAGCTAGCGAGGTCAGGGCATAAATATTTCTCATAGATTATAGATTATCAAAAGCACAAACAATGGTTAACAGTGGATAAACACAGGTATCAGAAATTCTAGTCTGTGTGTTAACAGTAACAGTCGTCTAGAAAATATAAAGGAATGTGTGGTTTGGTTATTGGGTGTATTTAAACACGGTGTCACTGAAAAAAAGAGTCACTATAAAAAATAATAAGAATATATTAATTCAGTAGCTAATTAGCATTTAGTGCATGAATTAGTACTCGAAATGACTCAACTTTCATGTTATAAATGATTATTCATAATTACTGTCTTCTGATTGGAAGTTGTTGGCATTCGGAGTCAGAATTTTGTTTTCCAGCCAAACCAACCCCATGTGGACAAGCAAAAATATTTCGCATATAAACATGGACATATTTCCTTTATACTAAAATATATGTCAGTATGTGTGAAATGCATATTTAGTTTGTAATTAGTTTGAAACCTCTGTTAAATAGTGTGGGTTTTGTGTGTGTGTGTGTGTGTGTGTGTTTGTAGGAGGCAGATTTGCAGTATGCAAGTCTCAGACACAATGGAACATCTCGGGAGAGACACACTCCAACTCCTAACCACGTCACCTATGACACTGTCGCCATAAAGGGCACCAAAAGTCCCAGAGTTTAAGCTAAACATCTGCTTACTACATAATTTTCTCAGTGTGTGTGTGTGTGTGTGTGTGTGTGTGTGTGTGTGTGTGTGTGTGTGTGTGTGTGAGAGAGAGAGAGAGAGAGAGAGAGAACAAGAACTTATAACAAACCCACATAAGCATTTCTTCATTTTCAATATCAGTTTATTTTATGATGTTTGCCACATTTGCATATTTTTATTGTAGCTTAAAGAAAAGCATATATGTAGCTTTAAATCCTTTTCTATAGACTGTACATGTAGCGTGTTTAAAGAGTCAGTGTTTAAAGCTGTCGTGTAGCGTTGTTGTGGTGTTGAAGCCTCAACAGTGTGGATAAATACACCATGCTCATGAATAATAAATCAGCTGTAAGTGAATAAATAAAGCGCTTTGTGTTTACACATGTCTGATTCATGATGCATGAATTAAAGAGGGATTTCAGGACTTTCCCTGATTTTCCAGACTGTTTATCAGTTCCTTTACTCATGTCTTCAGTTTCATTTTCCAGAAAAAACCCCCAGAGGTTTTTACATAAATCATTCAAAATGAAATGATTATAACAAAGTGACTTCACCACAAACACACAACATTATCTACATTAATACATGTGTGTTATTATTGTTGGTTTGTACTGTTGTGTGGCAGTAAACTGGTCTACATTCTCATGGATGTAGTTTATTTATTATAATAGCTGTAATTTGATGATGTTGAGAGGAAGTGAGTGAGAGTGTGTTCAGGGGAAACTCCCACTGTGTTAAAGCTGCATTAGAGGATTATTCTATAACCTGGAAACAACACCATTACAGCCCTGAAACATCTCATTATTAACGTTATTTAACTTGTGATTAACTAATTTACTTCAGAATCGTGTGTGAGTGTGTGTGTGTGTGTGTGTGTGTGTGTGTGTGTGTGTGTTCTACGGTGTGTGTGTAGTTGCGTGTGTGTGTGCAGTTGTGTGTGTGTGTGTGTGTGTGTGTGTATGTGTGTGTGTGTTCTATGGTGTGTAGGTGTGTGTGTCTGTGTGTGGTTGTGTTCTGTGGTGTGTGTGTGGGTGTGGGTGTGTGTGTTCTATGGTGTGTAGGTGTGTGTGTGTGTGTTCTGTGGTGTGTGTGTGTGTGTGTCCATCCTACGGTGTGTGTGCAGGTGTGTGTTTAGGAGTCAGCAGCAGTGTGGAATAAATGACCTGCTGCCTGCTTTGCTGATTCCAGCCTCGAGCTCTCCAGTTCTGCCTCCCCAATGACGCATAGTGGATCTGAAACACACACACACACACACACACACACACACACACACACACACACACACACACACAAACAGTGTGTAAAAATGTTTTCAAAACTGTGTTTACAAATGTGTTTTTTATGATTATTATTCTGCTTATTTTGAAGGAAGGGTGCCAATACTTCTGCAACTTCATTAAATGATTGTGTTATATATGACCTTTAATACAAGGTAAGTGAAGTGAGGAAGCAGCACTCACCTCATCATTACAGCTCCTCAGTGCATCTGCCACACACACACACACACACACACACACACACACACACACACACACACACACACACACACACACACACACACAGACAGGTCAGTGCTCTACAAGCCCTGTGCCCAGAATGCTGCCCTACACCCTACACACTACTGGTATTAATTAATTCCTATTCATTAACTCTTTATATTCTGGACTTCACACTCACAGGTTACGAGTCTCCTGTGTGTTGTAGTTTCAGTCTTGTGGGCGTGGCCTGTCCTGTGTATTTTTAAATAGTTTTTTTAGTTCCATTGTAACCTATATACTAATTAAGGAACACAGTGTTAAAAACTCGACTCAGTTGTGTTAGAGTTTTCCCTGTGCTCGTCTCGGGTCGTAACAGTCACACACTCCGCTTCGTCTTAGCTAAGCAAGCTAACTGTTCTAGCCACACACACTCACCAGAGACACCAGCGATCTCTGCGACTTCCTTCCCAGCTTCATGTTTCTTCCTAATGTCTCTGTACGCATTTAATGACAGCTCGTATGTGACAGGATAAAACGAAGAAAGATTTTCTTCCAGTAAATGGGAACTAACGTTGTGAGCGGGGAAGGGAAGAAACGTCGCACCACACACACTGTAGGATTCATTCCAGGAATCACTTGAGACTATCGTTCGGATTAATCGCTTCTTTAACAGCAAATCATCAAACATCTGCTTCTTTAACAGCAAATCAGCAAAAAGCGGAGTGTGTGACTGTTACGACCCGAGACAAGCACAGGGAAAACTCTAACACAACTGAGTCGAGTTTTTAACACTGATTACTGTGTTCTTTATTTAGTATATAGGTTACAATGCAACTATTTAAAAATACACAGGACAGGCCACGCCCACAAGACTGGGGCGGCTGTGGCTCAGGTGGTAGAGCGGGTTGTCCACTAATTGTAGGGTTGGTGGTTCGATTCCCGGCCCGGGTGACGCCACATGTCGAAGTGTCCTTGGGCAAGACACTGAACCCCAAGTTGCTCCCGATGGTAAGCTAACGCCTTGCATGGCAGCTCTGCTACCATTGGTGTGTGAGTGTGTGTGTGAATGGGTGAATGAGACACAGTGTGTAAAGCGCTTTGGATAAAAGCGCTATATAAGTGTGCCATTTACCATTAAAATCATGGCTAATTTGCATATCAGTGAGAAAACCAGAATTCCGAAGGCATCGTGTCGCACAGGTACGAAGGAAATGAACGTTATCCTACCTGTCGCTCGGCTCGCTAGGGTGTGAACATAGGGTTGTTTGTTTATTTATTTATTTGTTTATTATTAAAGCCTGAAATAAACGTCACGGAATTTCTCATCACACTGAGAGAATTTAAATAAGTGTAACTTTTTATCCTCATGCGTAAAGCTTCCTCGTTAAAGTGTTAGCAGATTTAAAGTCTCTGACCTGCTGATTGAAGCGTCACTGCTTCAGCGCCGCCCGCGCGTCTCTTCTGCGGCCGCAGCACACTTTCCTCTGGCGTGGAGACTAATAAATACAATCAAAACATAAAGAGTCAAACATTTATAACCCACAGCTATGAAAACTCCTATAAACTAACGCGAGAGTTCATCGCTGCTTTACTGCACGCTCGTCGTCTTTACTTTTAAACGTATTCAGTAATAACTGCTACGGTAGCTACGTATATTAGATGCTAAGGATGTGGTGTGCTGATGATTCTTGTTAAATCAGTTGCTTTAGCTTCCATTAAAAAGCAAAACAAAACAACAAAAAAAACTCACGTATAGCGGTGCATTCTGGGTAACATGTACAGTCAAAGAAAGTACTAATTACTTATGCGGCAGAGTTCTAGTCAGTAAAAGTGTACATGTTTGATAATAGGTGTGATTCTGCTGAGAGCTGCTTTATAAGGGGAAAGGGGTGGGGCTAAGCGGCTCTGACATACATGGGCGGGGTTTACTTTTCAAGGCCAGAAAAAACTGTAAACAGTAAACAACTGTGACAAATCACAGTTTTGTGTTAGATATGTTTATATTTATATGTATATTTATCAGATTTATTATTTGATCTTCCTTATAGCACCTTTAAGTATTACAGACTGCAGCTATAAGGTAAGCGTACCATTCTCTGTACTTCATTAAATATGTAAAGTTTCAGTGCCCCCCCCCCTTTTTTTTAGATGAATTAAATAGAAATATATATTTTTATTGATGCTGCAATGAAATATTTTACCTGTCAGTTTTTTTCTGCTGCTGAACTTCAGACACATGATCACCGAGAGCAGAACGACCGTAACCACGGCTAACACACACAGAGAGAGGACGGCAACTAGCACCACTGACACACACACACACACACACACACACACACACACACACACACAAACATGTATAAATTTTGAAGCACAACAACCTTTATACAAAACAACAGAAGCCAAAAATTAAATGTTCCTAATCAACACCTGGTGTACAGTTAAGAATTTCATGTGTGAGCGCTTTAATTTATTATTATTTTATTTTATTTAAACACTGTGACATTTTCAGACCAAACTTTGTAAGCTAGTTAACACAGCCTAAAGACTTTTGTTTCTAAATTCGCCTCTAGATGGTGCTATGACTCACAAATTAGTAAAAACTGCTCATAACTTTGAGAGTCACTCAACATCAAATCAGGATTCTCCTTTCTCCTGATTACTTGGAAGGTTTTGAATGCAACTAAGTTGTGATTTGACAACCAAGAAGTCGAAAACACTTTTAATTATTTCAAAAACACTTTTTTTTGTTTGTTTTTGCTTTCTCTCATAAAGATTTTGTCCGATCGTCCATGTACTTTGGGTTGGTCTCATAGCATTGCGAGAGCAACCCAAACAAAATTCTCTCATTTTTGATATGCGAAAAAAAACCCAAACTGTCAAACAGGAAGTGAGGCAACAGTTCAGCAACGACTTGATTTACTGACACCAAATTTGGTGCATCTCCTCCGTTCTGTTTCTTCAGTCTTCCTGTTCATAATTATATCATGTTTTACTATTAATTCTGAAAAATGTGATGATTGACAGTTCAATGCAGTAGAAGTGTAGTCTCTGAATTACAGCCACACCCACAAGTAGTGATTAGACAGTGATTAGATTTTAGTGTGGTGCGACTGCAACGCAGTGATGAAAGGGAAAATGCAACGCAGAGGGGAATAACATTCACTTTTGACCGAATTCAGCATGTAATTTAAAAAAAAATGCTCTGTTGATGGTGTTTCATTAAAAAGATGTAAGTGAAGGTCTTTCTTTTCAGTTTCACAATGAACGTTCTCTACAGTAAACACCATGGGATTTATACACTGAATAGGGAGTGTGATTTGGGACACGCCCACAGTGGACTGATGAGTGATGAGTGTGTAGTGGGTACAAAATGGTTTACTCGGATTATGGCTTGTGTGTATTAGCATGCAGTCAGTGTACCATTTCCAGACTTCTGAGGGCCGTTATTTCCCCATTCGGTT